>NC_084564.2:6240000-6377500 GCF_033978685.3 Nerophis lumbriciformis
CATATCTAAGATTCCAGAAGACTTCAGTAATAAGAGAAGACCGCTAATTGGATAATTGCTCCGAGTTGGAAATCACAGTGTTCGCTAAGGTGCAAATTAATAAACCACCACTCCCTGCCCGTGTCGTAAAAAAGGAGGACAAGAGGGAGGAGCTTGAAATGTGAAGACGAGTGATGCGTGAGGTGATGCATCTGGAGAGCATCAAGCAGAGCTCTGCAACCTGCAGGCCAACAACAATTCATCCTAAATATTTCATCTGCGGCCAGTGTCCCAGTTAGGATCAGCTTTTTCCAGAACCCTGATTAACTCTTGCGGAAATCAGGACGAGCGAAACTAGCGTGATGAACGGCCTCACCGCCACAAATCTTGCTTCACATGCGAGTCGGTGCTGCTCGGTCACATCAGGATATAATCCTGTCATCTGATCCGGGGTATAATCTCTGGCTGAGTGGCGAGGAGGTGGGTCGGGTGGACAGATGCTGCACAACGCAACCTCACGGAGTAACTCACGCGCCCGCTTCACGGTGTGTCTTTCCGAGCACCTTTCTCCAGCTCTTAAGTGGCGTTTCCAAAAATACGCTCGGCAGCTCTGAAAAGGAGAGGCTCTGCGAGGCCCCACGCAATGTGTCCACGCCAGCTGCACTCTGCCGCCATGGAGACAGAAGATGATGCTGATAGTCAAGAGGAGAGAGCAGGGCAAGGACACACTGCGGCACGTTCTCCCTGTGCTTGTATGGGCTTATTCTAAACAAAACAGGTTTATAGTGGAGTGTGCATCTGTTTGTACACAAGTGCAGGGAGAGGAAACTAACCTCATATCATCTTCAAAGGCCCTGACAGCACAAGTGGCGTATAAAATCGGAGTCGTACAAATGGGTATTTCGTTGAATGTTAAATAGACTGAGTGCCACGCAACATACGTTCTAATTAGGGATGTTTCGTTCAGGTTTTATGCTGCCGATTCCGATACAGACCTTCTACGAGTGAGATCGGCCGATACCAATTACATCTTAAAAGGGGAACATTATCACAATTTCAGAATGGTTAAAACCATAAAAAATCAGTTCCCAGTGGCTTATTATATTTTTCGAAGTTTTTTTCAAAATTTTACCCATCACGCAATATCCCTAAAAAAGCTTCAAAGTGCCTGATTTTAACCATCGTTATAAACACCCGTCCATTAGAGATGCGCGGATAGGCAATTATTTCATCCGCAACCGCATCACAAAAGTCGTCACCCATCCGCCATCCACCCGAACTAACATTTTATCAAAACAGCACCCGCACGCACCCACCCGTTGTTATATATCTAATATAGACGATGCAAGGCATTAGTTAGGTTATAAAGCTTTTGCCTGTTAAAGAAAGGAGACTGATCCAATGTAGCAGAGACATTCAATGCGTGCCACGCTGTCACGGCCCAGACGCACACCAGTGCGCAATCATCTGGGAGCCGCGCTGAGCGCACCTCCAAGCACGCTCACGCCACTCAAACTGCTGCAGGCAGCTGCGTTCACACATGCATCTGTAAGCCTTGTTTTAACATCCTGTGGCACTCTTCTGGGATCACGGCGGACGAAACTGCTCATGCTCAGGGTGTTTGTGGAGGTTCGGGGTTTTGCACAAATGTGATGCACCATGTTAGATGTCCCGGTTTTGTGACTGTCGTAGACATAAACAGCGTCGCAGCTCTTGCAAATCACGTAGCCAGCATTACTATCATCCTGATTTACAACCTCTTAAAAACGAGTCCTCGCTGAACTTTTCTGGCCTTTTTTTTCCCTGGTCTTTAGTATTCCCTTTTTTAGTTTGTCGCGTACCACGTTTGCTGCCGGCGTTGCCATCTTTTTTTTTCTTCTTCTTCTGTTGTGGCATATGCTGCAGGTGCCTGCTCGTTTTTCGTATGTGGGTAACAACATTTAACTATGTATATATATTTCCGAATTGGTTTAACTGCCACCCGCCTGAATCTATTTAAAATCTAATTTTTTTTTTATTTCAACCGCTCGACCCGCGGATGAAATCAATTTTTTTTTTTATTTCAACCGCCCGACCCGCGGATAATCCGCGGACTCCACGGTTGTGTCCGCAAACCGCACATCTCTACCGTCCATTTTCCTGTGACGTCACATAGTGAATACAAACAAACATGGCGGAAAGAACAGCAAGCTATAGCGACATTAGCTCGGATTCAGACTCGGATTTCAGCGGCTTAAGCGATTCAACAGATTACGCATGTATTGAAACGGATGGTTGTAGTGTGGAGGCAGGTAGCAAAAAACGAAATTGAAGAAGAAACTGAAGCTATTGAGCCATATCGGTTTGAACCGTATGCAAGCGAAACCGACGAAAACGACACGACAGCCAGCGACACGGGAGAAAGCGAGGACGAATTCGGCGATCGCCTTCTAACCAACGATTGGTATGTGTTTGTTTGGCATTAAAGGAAACTAACAACTATGAACTAGGTTTACAGCATATGAAATACATTTGGCAACAACATGCACTTTGAGAGTGCAGACAGCCCAATTTTCATCAATTAATATATTCTGTAGACATACCCTCATCCGCGCTCTTTTCCTGAAAGCTGATCTGTCCAGTTTTGGAGTTGATGTCAGCAGGCCAGGGAAGCTAGGGTCGATATTCTTCTCTTGATCATCATCGGTGGCATAAGGGACGGTGTGAGCCAAGACATCCAGGGGGTTTAGCTCGCTCGTCTGCGGGAACAAACTGCCGCCATTGCTTGCCGTGCTACCGAGGCCCTTTGTCCCTGAATTGCTCACACACTCCGGCAGATTCAATGGGGGTCTGGCGGCAGATTTCTTTGACTTTATCGTTGGAAATGCATCTGCTTTGAGTGTCGCAGGATATCCACACATTCCTGCCATCTCTGTCGTAGCATAGCTTTCGTCGGTAAAGTGTGCGGAACAGACGTCCAATTTCTTGCCACTTTCGCATCTTTGGGCCACTGGTGCAACTTGAATCCGTGTCCATGTTCGTGTTGTTACACCCTCCGACAACACACCGACGAGGCATGATGTCTCCAAGGTACGGAAAACAGTCGAAAAAACGGAAAATAACAGAGCTGATTTGACTCGGTGTTTGAGAAAATGGCGGATTGCTTCCCGATGTGACGTCACAACCCGAGAGTGAATATTAGAAAGGCGTTTAATTCGCCAAAATTCACCCATTTAGAGTTCGGAAATCGGTTAAAAAAATATATGGTCTTTTTTCTGCAACATCAAGGTATATATTGACGCTTACATAGGTCTGGTGATAATGTTCCCCTTTAAGTAAAGGTTTCAACTTATTTCTAGTCAGTGCCATTGACAGTAACATAGCAATATTGTAAGAATAGCAACACGATATTTAAACAAATTCCTTATTCTCTATTATTGCACACAGAGTCAATAGTACACAATAACTAAAAAGCAAAAACTATTATCTATTACTCATTTAAACAGTTTGTAAACACAAACAAAAGCGATGAAAAATGTAGACTTCCTAAAGTCCTTACTTCTTGTGTTGTTTCAAGCCAGGTTAGCGGTTAGCATGACTTACTGTGTGAAACATGTTTAGCCTCGTCCTCCAATGATAATGGTGGGATACTAAGAAATGCAGTTTATTTGCCGCAATGGAGGTGGTTATTATTCATTTACTGAGTATTGAAATACATAGCTAGCTCATAGACGCATTAGAGTGTCCGCCCTGAGATCAGTAGGTTGCGAGTTCAAACCCCGGCCGAGTCATACCAAAGACTATAAAAATGGGACCCACTCAGCATCAAAGGTTGGAATTGGGGGATTAATTTACCAAAAATTATTCCCGGGCGCGGCCACCGCTGCTGCCCACTGCTCCCCTCACCTCCCAGGGGGTGATCAAGGGTGATGGGTCAAATGCAGAGAATAATTTTGCCACACCTAGTGTGTGTGTGACAATCATTGGTACTTTACTTTACTTGACTTATTTGTCAATCGAATTAATAAAAATAAATAAAGTATTAACTCGAGATGCATAAATCAGCAGTGGCCGATCACTAGGGCTGTGATTCTTTGGTCACCACACGATTCGATTCCATTCTTGGAGGTAACGATTCAATTTAGAATCAAATCTTGATTCAAAATCAATACTTTTTTTAATAACACTGGGTTCATTCACAATATGCCTCTATAAAATAGATAAAAGCTCTGACAAATGTATATACTACTTAAAAGAAATTTGGTTTTGTTTTAATAAAATTCTACCGAAACATTTAATAAAGTCAAATACAAATAAGGCAAAAAGAGAAGTATCCAACACAGCAGATATGATCATCTACATCAACTATATGATTTGCCCGAGTGGCTGAACAGGAAAGATTAAAAAAAATAATAGTTTTTAAATTAAAACTTTTTAATCAATTTATTTAATCTTCTTTTTTTTTACACCCTTACCAATCAATTTCCGAGAGAGAATTTCCCAAAATCCAAAATATGGGAAATGTAGTTTATTTTCAGACCAGCCAACGCAAAAGCGCCAGAAAAAAACGGCACTCACCAAGTTTTTCTTTGATATGGTTATATGTCACGGCATTACCGTATTTTCCGCACCATAAGGCGCCCTGGGTTATAAGCCGCGCCTTCAATGAACGGCATATTTCAAAACTTTGTCCACCTATAAGCCGCCCCGTGTTATAAGCCGCATCTAACTGCGCTAAAGGAATGTCAAAAAAACAGTCAGATAGGTCAGTCAAACTTTAATAATATATTAAAAACCAGCGTGATGTGGGCGCGCATGGAGTCGTATATCAACATGGACGGAGCTGCGTGAAAAAAGCCACCCGGCCTCTTCGCGTAAACTTACCTTAACCACTCGCTCATCTTTTCTTCATCCATCCATCCCTTCGAGTTAGCTTTTATGATGACGCCGGCTGGAAAGGTCTCTTTTGGCAAGGTCTTCCTTTTGAATATCACCATGGGTGGAAGTTTCTGGCCATTAGCATGGCAAGCTAGAACCACAGTGAAGGATGACTTCTCATTCCCTGTGGTGCGAATATTCACCGTACGTGCTCCCGTTGTATCCACAGTGCGGTTCACAGGAATATCAAAAGTCAGTGGAACCTCGTCCATGTTGATAATGTTCTCTGGCCGGATCTTTTTTTCAGCTATCTTGTTTTTACAATATGCACGGAAAGTAGCCAGCTTTTCTTGAAAGTCTTTAGGCAGTTGCTGTGAAATAGTAGTCCGTGTGCGGATGGAGAGATTGCGTCTTTTCATGAACCGGAAACCTGTCGCTTAGTAGGAGGCATTTTGTGGTCTTTACAGATATAAACACACAAAGGAAATGAAACGTAATATCCGCGCGCTTCTTCTTCTTCTACGGGGGCGGGTGGTTGCTTACAGTAGAAGAAGAAGCGCTTCCTGTTCTATGGGGGCGGGTGCTTACCTTGGCGGTTGCTTGCGTAGAAGAAGAAGCACTTCCTCTTCTACGGGGAAAAAAGATGGCGGCTGTTTACCGTAGTTGCGAGACCGAAACTTTATGAAAATGAATCTTAATATTAATCCATATATAAAGCGCACCGGGTTATAAGCCGCACTGTCAGCTTTTGAGTAAATTTGTGGTTTTTAGGTGCGGCTAATAGTGCGGAAAATACGGTATTTGAAACCGCAATACCGCGCCGTCTACAACACCGTTGCATCCCTACTAAACACATAGCTTTCCGGGTGAAATGAGTAAACAGAGGATAGGAGGAAAGCAGTGTTCTATTATTGTTGAATAGAGATGGGGAACGGGGTTACAGACTGGAACTTGCTGTATTTCAGCCAAAAAGGTACTTTCATGGACTCTCCCATTGGTGTGCCATGCCAGATACGGGCCTCGACAAACGACATAGCATTTGAACGTGGAAGAAGCACGCTGAGGTCTTCCTGTGTTAATGATGGTTCTGGCCTTGGCGTGGTGTTGCTTCAGAAACTGTCATTTTTGTCTTCTTCTGGCTTTCTTCGCGGGAACTTTCCCATTGAAGGAGATCTTCAATGGCTTCATTGCGGATAACGTTCTGGCCACGTTTTATATGTTGGAGGAGCGGTCTCTCTTTCTGGACTCGGTTTAGGACTTTGTCTTTGGTAACTCTTTCGACCCGAGAAATCTTGAGCATACGCCTATAGAACAACATTTCTGCGGTGTTTAGAGTCCATTTTTTCCGAGGGGTAAAGAAGCACTGGCAAGATGAAAGTTTGAAGGACGCGGCTCTTGATAGGCATTGAAAGCTTTCCGGGTCAAAGGACAGGCTGAGCTCCTAGCGAGCCAACGGTCAGCATGCACTTAACCTGGGGAGGGATGATGGGCACATCTACCTCTGGCCAGTCAACTTACATTTACAAGAAAATTTCATAGTCATTCAAATTCTTAAAACAGAGTTCCATTCATCAGGATTACCGTATTTTCCGCACTATAAGCCGCACCTAAAAACCACAAATTTTCACAAAAGCTGACAGTGCGGCTTATAACCCGGTGCGCCTTATATATGGATTAATATAAATATTTATTTTCATAAAGTTTCGGTCTCGCAACTACGGTAAACAGCCGCCATCTTTTTTCCCCGTAGAAGAGGAAGCGCTTCTTCTTCTATGGTAAGCAACCGCCAAGGTAAGCACCCGCCCCCATAGAAGAGGAAGCGCTTCTTCTTCTACTGTAAGCAACCACCCGCCCCCATAGAAGAAGAAGCCCCCGGATATTGCGTTTCATTTCATTTGTGTGTTTACATCTGTAAAGACCACAAAATGGCTCCTACTAAGCGACACGCGTATAACGCAGAATTTAAACTTAAGGCAATATTTAACCAAAGAACTCCAACCGCTCGATATTGGTGTCAACAGGGCATTTAAAGCACGACTGCGAACGGCGTGGGAACAATGGATGACCGAAGGCGAACACACCTTCACTAAGACAGGGAGACAGCGCCGGACGACATACGCCAACATCTGCCAGTGGATCGTAAATGCCTGGGCGGATATTTCGGTCACAACTGTGGTCCGAGCTTTCCGGAAGGCAGGATTCACAGAACTGCGACGAGACGGAGCCGGCCATTTTGGATCCCGTATTCGCCCAACTTTTTAATTCGGACACCGAAGGAGAAGAATTCGAGGGATTTATGAATGAAGAATAACTTCAGAAAGTGAGCGTTATGTTTATTTTGTGTGTTGTGACATTAACGTTCGAGCAACATTAAGTTATTGATGCTTATTGATTGCACATTTGCACATTACCATACATTTTGGGAGTGAACAGAGTTGTTAGAACGCTGGTTTTTAATATATTATTAAAGTTTGCCTGACCTATCTGACTGTTTTTTTGACATTCCCTTTAGCGCAGTTAGATGCGGCTTATAACACGGGGCGGCTTATAGGTGGACAAAGTTTTGAAATATGCCGTTCATTGAAGGCGCGGCTTATAACCCAGGGCGGCTTATGGTGCGGAAAATACGGTACTTTAACTGCAAAAACCGAGCAAAGCAGTTTTATGTTTTGCATTTTATTCTCCAACTGTACCCAAAATAAACCCACCTGTGACCTTAAGACTGATGTGCGTATTGAACCGTGATTATGGCGTACCGTTACGCTCCGGCTGGTAGCCCGACCCAAACATTCAGCTCCAATCACACTGTTATTTTCATCGAAAACTATTCAGTGTTTCAATCTCAGCTCAAACGTAAAACCATCAAGACATTGGCAGTCGCCCCGAGAGCAGCTTTCGAGTTTCTGTCGTTGCAATTTGAATCGATCATTGGGAAACGCGGTTGACTAAATCTACTCTGCGGCGGCGGTGATGAGGACGATGATGATGAGCTGAGGTTGTGTCAGCGCGAAGCCAACGAAGTGATTCATGGCGCGTGCGACATGCACAGCAGACGCGCCCCTCTGGCCACGCTGTCCCCGCCTACAGCGGGAGTGGGACAAACAGACCGGAAATAAATCTCTTTCAATGAAGAACGCATTCAGCTCAGGCCAGGCCGCCACACGGGCCGCCGAGCGTTCGTCTCGAAAAGCGTTAGGTCTCTGAAAAAGCACACAAATATTTGGTGGAAGCTCCGCCCATACTGAAATCTTCCCTTCACATCTTCAATTCTACAAACCATCAGTTCCCCTTCTGTCGGGCAAAAAACAGGATAGCAAACCCCGCTTTATAGAAAATACCCCCCCTCCTACTGGCCAGGCAGTCTACAATGAGCCACCAAAGGAATGTTGCAGCCCCCCCCCACCAAAAACCCCTCCATCCGCCTGAGCTCTATCACGCTGTCCAATGGCTGCACAGATATGGAAAGACAGGAGGAGGGGGGCTACATTCCTCACTGCTGTGTCCTCTGGCTGGCTGTCTGCTGGATCCGTTTGTGGATGGCGGTCAGCTGAAGGGGAGGGGGGCGAGGATTTACCCACAGCTGAGCTGAAATCAGCTGGCGGTGGAAGCAAAAGCTGGCAGCTCAGCGACGTTCAAGTCCGACAAGTCAAAGCAAGATAAAGGAGTGGCTCATTAGATTTGACTGAAACCAGAACCAATCAACAGTGCCGTGACGACCAGCTGACAGCACTCGAGTACGATGAAGCGGAACCTATCATAGAAACTAAGGCTGAAACGACGCGTCGACATAGTCGACGTCATCGGTTACGTAAATACGTCGACGCCGTTTTTGTGCGTCGGCGCGTCGCATATTTATGTCACACTACTGTCATGGCGGAGCGCAAAGCAGACGATGCGAGCGAGGGGAAAAAAGCACGCCAAAAGTCGTCAAAAGTGTGGGAGTATTTCAATAAACGGCCTAATAATGTTGTTGTATGCACACTGTGTCGAGCGGAAATGGCCTATCATAGCAGCACAACGGCTATGAACGAACATTTGAAAAGAAAACCCCCGACAGCGTTCTTGCCATCACCATCAACAAGTCATTCGTCCGCGTGCGTATACGTTGTCATTATTACACAAAAACATGAATGTGTCATTTGTATCTGCGTTGTAAATTCATAAACTAAAGCACCGTTTGCTCTGAGAGGCGCGTTTGGCGTGCCTGTTCAGTGTTTACAAAGACGCGCTCCTCTTTAACGCTGTGGAGAGGCGGAGGCGGCGAGCGAGCGGCGAGGCGGGGCGCGCCGGGAGCGACGCCGCAAGAGACATGGGACGACGAGCGAGCGAGGAAGAGGAGCTGAAAAGCGAGGAAAGAAAGAGAAAAGAGTTGGAAGAGAAAAGACTTTGTGTAAAATTAAAAGATTGTAAACCTGGCAAAGCCGTCTGGCGTTCAGTCTGTCGGTCCTGAAAGAACCTCACGGCACAAGACGTGTCACAAACGCTAACGTTAATTAGTTGTGCAAATACCTTTTACAACATTAACAGTTACATATACTATGTACAAACCAACAATTAACTTTCACTTTAATCATACTATCGTTGTGTTATTAAGCAAAATAAGCAATACTTTTACTTTTGTTGAAATGTTTACACTGTACACTTTTTTGTATTGGATGTTTAGCTTTATTTTTGCACATTTTAGCAAATAAGCAATACTTTTACTTTTGTTGAAATGTTTACACTTGTTACAGAATATTTCCGTTTTGCACTTTTTTGTATTGGATGTTTATCTTTATTTTTGCACATTTTAAAAGCAAAATAAGCAATACTTTTACTTTTTAAATGCTTATACTATTCCAGAATATTAAGATTTGCACTGGATGTTTACTTTTATATTTGCACATTAAAAAGCAAATAAGCTACTTTTAATTTTGTTAAATGTTAAAAGTTTTAAATGTTTACATTGTTACAGAATATTTTGTCATGTTGTTGTCAATGTTGACTGAGTGGCCATACTTTTTTTTTTGTAAATAAAAGCCATGCCTTTTGAAAAAACTGGCCTACATTTATTTGTTCCTCTTCATTTTAAATTAAAAAAATAATCGGTAAAAGGAAAAATAATCTATAGATTCATCGAAAAAATAATCTATAGATTAACCGATTAATCGAAAAAAATAATCTATAGATTAATCGATAGAAAAATAATCGTTAGCTGCAGCCCTAATAGAAACACAACCATTGTTTCACTTGGAGTGGAGTAAACAACCCTGACTAAATTACGACCCCGGCGGGCTTTGAGTGACACATTTGAGGTCCTGTCAGGGCGTCACTGCAGGTCACGTGATCACACGACATCATATTTAAACAAGGCTTAGACCAGGAGAGTCCAAAGTGCGGTGGCATAGGGGCCATAAAGTTTGGACATCCGTGGCTTGGCCACAGTCTTCCGTTTAAGGAGGGACTGTGACTCGTTCTTCATTTATTATTACTACAGAATATATTTTAAGTAAGGAGGCCACGGCAAAGCCTGGATTATGCTCCTGCGTAGTAGTCACGAGGCCAGGGGGTGAAACTCTTTTTCATCCTGGGCCGCTTGCAACTGTGATACATCATAAGAAATGTATAATTGCCTCATAATATTATACAATTGATCATCATCACGGTTTACCAACAAACTGGTAGAAAACAAGTCAAAGTTACAAGCAAACAATTCACCTATTGTAGAATTTACTTAAAAAGGCTTACCGTATTTTCCGCACTATTAGCCGCACCTAAAAACCACAAATTTACTCAAAAGCTGACAGTGCGGCTTATAACCCGGTGCGCTTTATATATGGATTAATATTAAGATTCATTTTCATAAAGTTTCGGTCTCGCAACTACGGTAAACAGCCGCCATCTTTTTTCCCCGTAGAAGAGGAAGTGCTTCTTCTTCTACGCAAGCAACCGCCAAGGTAAGCACCCGCCCCCATAGAACAGGAAGCGCTTCTTCTTCTACTGTAAGCAACCACCCGCCCGCGTAGAAGAAGAAGAAGCGCGCGGATATTACGTTTCATTTCCTTTGTGTGTTTACATCTGTAAAGACCACAAAATGGATCCTACTAAGCGACAGGTTTCCGGTTCATGAAAAGACGCAATCTCTCCATCCGCACACGGACTACTATTTCACAGCAACTGCCTAAAGACTTTCAAGAAAAGCTGGCTACTTTCCGTGCATATTGTAAAAACAAGATAGCTGAAAAAAAGATCCGGCCAGAGAACATTATCAACATGGACGAGGTTCCACTGACTTTTGATATTCCTGTGAACCGCACTGTGGATACAACGGGAGCACGTACGGTGAATATTCGCACCACAGGGAATGAGAAGTCATCCTGCACTGTGGTTCTAGCTTGCCATGCTAATGGCCAGAAACTTCCACCCATGGTGATATTCAAAAGGAAGACCTTGCCAAAAGAGACCTTTCCAGCCGGCGTCATCATAAAAGCTAACTCGAAAGGATGGATGGATGAAGAAAAGATGAGCGAGTGGTTAAGGTAAGTTTACGCGAAGAGGCCGGGTGGCTTTTTTCACGCAGCTCCGTCCATGTTGATATACGACTCCATGCGCGCCCACATCACGCTGGTTTTTAATATATTATTAAAGTTTGACTGACCTATCTGACTGTTTTTTGACATTCCTTTAGCGCAGTTAGATGCGGCTTATAACACGGGGCGGCTTATAGGTGGACAAAGTTTTGAAATATTTGCTGCATCAAACAATAAAATAGCAGCTACATGCAGTACTATTGTTTTTCTGTCAAAATGTAAATACATTTAGCAAGAAAGATGTGTTTTTATTTCCCGATGTGGACTATTTTGCAGTTTTTACAGTTCAATTAAACCGACCAAATTGTCCGAGTTTAACCGCAGGATAACTGAGATGGTATACAAACCTGAGCAATCCTTTGGCGGAACTTTTCGTTCAAAAAAGAGGTATCACTGTGTCGTGTAAACCGACCAATCACGGCTCTGCCTAGCACATCACCATTACGGTAAATGGGGTATACTTAAGGGTGCAACGGTACGTGTATTTGTATCGAACCGTTTCGGTACGGGGGTTTCGGTTCGGTTCGGAGGTGTACTGAACGAGTTTCCACACGAACATTATTAAGTAGCCGCCTCAGCTTCCTTCTGCCTCTATACCCAGCATCGTCCCACCCACACAACCATCTGATTGGTTACAAACAGAGCGGTAACAGCCAATCAGCAGTGCGTATTCAGAGCGCATGTAGTCAGTGCTTAGCGTTTAGCAGGTAAGCATCAGGCAGCGGACTCTCCCCAAATTATAATAAACACCTCCCAGTCAACGACTAGTAACAACTGAGCAACAATTTGAGGCAGTTTAATGTTGATTAACGTGGGCAGAATTATTATAGTGTTCCCAATGTTAAAAGGATAAAGCCATTGTTTACAAATTTGGTAAATAAATAACCCAAAAATTTAGATTTTGTTGTTTTCTTACTGTACCGAATATGAACCGAACCGTGACCTCTAAACTGAGGTATGTACAAGGGATGTCCCGATCCAGGTTTTTGCACTTCCGATCCGATACCGATATTGTTTTTGCATTTCCGATCCGATACCGACCGATACCGATACTGACCGATACTGGCCTATCCGAGCATGTATTAAAGTTTAAAGAAATTTAGCCTACTTAGTTGTCAGAATCATGTTGAAAAGGGTTTTAGTACTCTTGATAACAACTAGCCAGCTGAATTAGGGGAGTTTGAATAATACACAATGGTTGGTAACAAGAAACTGACCTGTTTATTCAAGGATAAACACAAAATAGACAAAATTATACATGACAAACAGAAATGGCATCATTGAACTAGGGCTGGGCGATATGGCCTTTTTTTAATATTGCGATATTTTAAGGCCATATTGCGATACACGATATATATCTCAATATTTTGCTTCAGCCTTGAATGAACACTTGATGCATATAATCACAGCAGTATGATGATTCTTTGTGTCTACATTAAAACATTCTTCTTCATACTGCATTAATATATGCTACTTTTAAACTTTCACGCAGAGAGGGAAATGACAACTAAAAAAAAAATCACAATTTTTTTCATACGGTGTTGATGTGGAAATGTTTGCCTCTGCATTTTGATGGTGTGGACGTGTGGCACCAAATGGAGATAAGCGTCTCGACAGACGTTACAATATTTGAACAATGATGACGAAAACTGTTTTCTCTGTCGTATCCGTGTCGAAAATTGTTATGCGCTTATTTTTTTTATTTGATTTTGTGCGTGGCATAGATTTGCCGTGCGCAGAGGACGCTTGAGCAGGCGCGCACCTTAGCGGCTGCGCTAGCATCACAGCTAACGTTAGCCATGCTGCTACCTCGCTCTCTGCTGGGAGAGGGCGTATACGTATGTGACGTGTGTCGTGACAGTATGACATGTGTAAGAAGGTGCACTCGCTGTCTGTAAGAGGGAGACACAGGAAAGAGTGAGAAGAGCCTGTCGTGTAATGCCAGCAGCTAAAAGCAACTGCGTGAGAATCCACAGACCTGTGGATGTGTTGAAGGTATGCTGGAAAATGCGGAACGGAAATTAGGGAGCAGCAGAAAAGTGGAATGTATTTTTTTTAAATCGGTGCGTTGGAAAACACGGACCGGAGTTTTTTTTAAACTGGATCTGGATCGGCATTTTCCCATGCCTTGCCGATACACATTTTTTTGCAAATATCGGCGGCCGATCCGATCCAAATATCGGATCGGGACATCCCTAGTATGTACCGAACGGAAATTTTTGTGTACCGTTACACCCCTAGTTATACTTGTATAGCGCTTTTCTACCTTTAAGGTACTCAAAGCGCTTTGACACTATTTCCACATTCACACACGTATTCACACACTAATGGCGGGAGCTGCCATGCAAGGCACTTACCACGACCCATCAGGAGCAAGGGTGTCTTGCTCAAGGACACAACGGACGTGACTAGGTTGGTAGAAGGTGGGGATCGAACGAGGAACCCTCAGGTTGCTGGCACGGCCAATCTCCCAACCGCGAAACGAAATTAGAATTTGGGGAGGTGCACGTTAAGTTCCGTCGGAGGGTTTGGACCGGGAGGAGCAAACCTATTAGATAATTAATAAAAAATAAAAAATGACATAATAAAAATGGATTAGTGGTTGCGTAACGACCACAAGACAATTGTCTTTTGTTGGTTTGAAAAAAAACGCAACATCTGCATGGAAACAGGGAGTTCAGAACATTCAGAAAGAGATTCTCGTATGCAATTTATTTTCTTCATTTTATTCACAGTCAATCAAAACATGCCTGACTGAACGTGTTCTTTGTGCACAAAGCAGGACTAGACGGGCTGGCTCTCGTGTCTCAGAACAAGCAGCACTTGGAATAATTCACCATCAGACGAGCAGAAATGTCACTATAAAAATGTGAGTATAACAATAAAAAAAAAAGCTGCATTAAATGACAGCCGTCGCCACACCCTCCCTGCAGCCCCCGCTCCGGTCCTGCCAGACAACCGCAGACTGGAAAGGCGACTCAGCCTTGTAAAAAAATGAAAGATGGCAGCACAGTAAAAACAGCACACTGATGCAAACGAGGATTTGTAAATCGATTTCTTACTTTTATTTTTTCAGAGAATTAGCCCCTGTGAGGTGAACAGTAGCGCTAATATTTCTCACCAGTGTGGTGCATCATTCCGGCAAACAGACGAGCAATCGCCAGTGACAGCAAGTTATTTTTACTGCTTTTTTATGTTCGCTCGTTTGCACCTGCACGACACCCCTCCTCCTTGACTCCTCGAAATATGTGAAGCCCAACTGCGAAGCTAAGACTGTTGCGGATGGCGGCGCCGTGGCTCACTCGGGCGTGTTTCGACATGCCGCGTCTTCCTGCAGTGAGAAGGACTTAATGCATGGCTCACCTGTAACACGCTGGGTACACAGTGAGAGGTGGGGTTGTACATTTGTTACACTACTTGTTCTTGCGTACCTCGATTTACAAACTTAACTGGTTCTTGAACATGGCTTGCAGATTGAAAAGTTTGTATAGTGAAGCGATTGGGCTGTAAAGCAGCTGCGGTGCACCCGGAATGCTGCTGCTCGAGTCCTGACTAGAACCAGTAAATGCGACCATATTAGTCCAGAGCTTAGGTCACTGCGCTGGCTTCCTGTTGCTCAAAGAATAGACTTTAAACAGCTCTCCTTGTCTTTTTATGGTCTTGTGCCAAAGTACATCTCCGACATGCCATCTCGAGCTCGGAGAACGTCAATCCAATCCAATCCACTTTATTTATATAGCACATTTAAACAAAATGTTTCCAAAGTGCTGCACAACAAAATGAGGGAGTGGTCTCCTGCTGGTGGCCGGAGTCAGGACCAAACATGGTGAAACTATGTTTCAGTTTTACGCTCCCAAATTCCGGAATAGTCTTCCTGAAGTTGTGAGACATGCCTCAACCTTGGCAATGTTCAAACCCAGCCTGAAAACACTTTTTTAATTATGCATATGACGACTGAAATTATTTTATCTACAGTGTTTGATTAATTAGGATTGTTTTTACGATGATTCTATTTTCTGATTTTAATTTGAATTATTTTTCCTTCGTTTAATTTTCTGTAAAGAACTCTGAATTGCCTTGTGTACGAATAGTGCTCTATAAATAAAATTGCCTTGCCAAATCTCTCCAATGTAGTTATAAATAACGTGTTCCAGCCTCGACAAAAGTCCATATTTTGTGAAGGTTTGTACACTTTGAACACAACATAAAGTGCTACACTGTACTGTATATCAAACAAACATAACAAGGAGGTGATGAGTTAACTAACGACAAGCTAAACTGTGCAGTGTGCTATGCCAACAGGTGCATAAACACAGCAGACCTATGGTGCCCTCAAAAACGATCAGAAATCCCCAACATCCTTAACTTTAACAAACCATATTACAACATTTAAAAAAGAAAGATCCACTTACAGTACATTAACATTGGGAAAGGAGCAAAAAAAGGGGGAGAAAGGAAGTGGCAAAAAATTAACAAAGCGTTCACGTACAGAAGCATATTTGGTGCAATCTAAAAGCTTGTAAACCGAAAAATGCGCAAATATAGGGGTTCGTAAATCGAGGTCCCACTGTGTAAGCAAAGGAAGCTGGTTACATAATTTAAAAAAAAAATCACAATTACACCCTTATGAAGATAACGCTAAGTTATCAAGCCTCTGGCTAATTTCCTGCTAGCCTGGCTAATGGCGCGTTCCGTTTACCTCAGACGTTGGAGGTCGGCGCTAGGAACGATATCACGGCGGAGCTATGAGCGTTCCAGTCACCAAGTCGGAAATCGAGACGGCCACATCCACGAAAGCTATTCTTGCATTTGAAAAGAAACAACTTCTAGACAACTAAGCTCTCCTTCCACAACCTTCAGACAAAGTGGATGAGGACGAAAGCCAAAGACGCCATTGATAGCAATGTAAAACTCTTAATTATGCCGCATGAAAAAAAAAAAAGGTATTTTATTTTACTGTATATCCATCAATACATCATATATGGATGATTTAGTGCAACAAAAACATAAATAACGGCTATTACAGAAGCTGCCATTATTGTTTACACTCAGGGCAGCCAACTCGAGGGTGGTGAGGACTCGCCGACTTTGAGTATGAAATCCGACTGGGCATTCCAGTTGTAACTTCCGACTAGGAACTCAAATTCTGACTTCCCAGTACAAATGAAACCTGGCAAACTTCCATTTTGTTTCTGCCAACTTGCAGCATTTCTCTCCTGGAGTTGGTTTTTTGGGGTTTGTTTGTGTGCTTTTCAGGCATTTGCAGCATTATTTTTTTGTATTTGTTGCTGGTCCTGCAACTTTTATTGTAGTATTATATGTGCGACATGAGCTGAGATCATTTCTGCGTGTGGAGCGTTTGGCTGTTGCGCTTGACTGATGCTCACGATACTGTTTGCAGTAAAAACCCTCACACTTCCACCTCAGTCTGAATCATGGATTGTTTCAAAGAATATCAAAGTGTCAAACCTCGCATTCCTGAATGTTTCCTGTACGCGGGGCCAGTTTGGGCACCTAATGAGCGAGACATCTCCCTTCCATCATATCTTTGATGGCAGTTGACAAGAGTCCACACATCTGCCGCACCCTCATTTGACTTCCTCGTGAAGCAACAAGCGAGGGAGGTGTTGGAGCCCGTCCTCAGCGTTGCATCAGACCTGCCCAGTTTTTATTCGTGCTTCCCGAAAAGATAACTACAATAAGAATGTGCGTGCAAAATGTAGGTTTTTTTCAACCCCCCCCTGTGCTAATTCCTAATCATTGTGGACTGTTTCTTTAAAAAGGGTGTGCCATTTATGCTTTCCGTTCAATTCCCGCTCCCACTCGTCGTCACAGACACACTGCTCAGCTTTTTGCCAGCTTGCACAACGACTGGCACAGTCAGCGCGGACACACCACAGGAATGTACCCTCGTTCGACCCACGCCGTCACCCCCCCCCCCCAGCCCCGCCCTGACGTCCAGTTAGCGTCGCTGCAAGGTGGGTTAGACCTCCCCCCGCTTTTTTTAGGCCCTTATCAATAAAAACGCCAATCAGCAACCGCCAATGAATGCTTTGGTTTGCACAGCTGTCAATGATTGGCCAGGTAGAACTCTGATAGACTTTGGAACGTCCACGCAGGAGAACTTTCCTAAAAGAGCAGACTGACACATGTCGGATTTGACAGCGAGTAAGGAAGAGTGGCCGATCAAAATGCACAATGAATGTTTGGCATGTTGGCACACTACGACACAGCGTGTCGGTCATATGACCAGTGAATAAGACACACACACACACACAATCGTTCCACACTGTTAAGCAATACTTCCCCATTATTCTTCCAACACACTCTCTGCGGAGGACTGGAAACTGTCGTATTCTCTCCTCTCCTGCATTCATTTCACAATGAGCACAACGTGCGACAGTGCGAGTCGCCTGCAAAGTACTTTCTGCATGTGGTGGGCTCATTTTCCACTTGCAATATTAACAAGGCTGCATCACTAATGAAACAGCAACAACTAAGCCTAAACCCCTACACAAGGAATTAGAAATATACATATGCATTATTAATATTATAAAAAGGCACTGTAACAAACACCATCGCTTGAAATCCAGCCATTTTTCCCCCGGAATATTTGTCATATGACACTTCTTGCTCTTCACGCATTCTAACCACAGCTTCTTCAGTTGCAACATCGCATGTAATGTTATTCATTTATGCCTAAATAGTCATTGTTTTACAGTATTGTACACCAGGTGATTGAGATGGATGGACTGATCAAGCCATAGATGCAATAATGTAAACTAAAGTCTGATATAGATAGATAGATAGATAGATAGATAGATAGATAGATAGATAGATAGATAGATAGATAGATAGATAGATAGATAGATATGCATTTTTATTTTTTCAATCTAAAAAACAAAACATTTCTAAAGACGACGCTTATTAAGATCAACATATCAGCTGGTTTGCTTAATTTATTTCCCATTTGTTGTGTTTAACTTTATTTTTATTGTGTGTACCACAAGACAAGTGCTGCAGATATCGATCACTTTAGCAATCGATTAGTTTGTCCGATTAATCGAAATAATCGGAATAAAGCGCATTTCAATTAAAATAGTCTCAAATGAAGCTTTTTTTTTTTATTGCTAGAACCTTCTTTTTCTCCTAATAAAAGCACATGATCAATATTAAAATCGCACTTTTGACATTTGAGGATTGACTAAAAAAAATAAACTTCACGCTGCTCACCACCACACGGATCACGGCACCCACACACATTGTGCGATCTATCATAGCGGCCGTGCGGAAACTATGTCTGCGTATTTAAGGTTTTGGGCACTCCGTGCAGACTGGATTTTATTTATTTGTATTAGTTACATTTACTTAACAATTAATAGAAGCAACAGAATATACTTAAAAGCTTTTTTTCTAATCAAATGAATCGTTGAAGCCCTATTGGCGGAACACTGACATGCATGTATGCATGCATGCATAAATGCATACATACATGCACATACATACATACATACATGCATGCACATACATACATACATACATACATGCATGCATGCATGCATGCACATACATGCATGCATGCACATACATACATACATACATACATACATACATACATACATACATACATACATACATACATGCACATACATACATACATACATGCACGCACATACATACATACATGCATGCACATACATACATACATACATGCATGCACATACATACATACATGCATGCATGCACATACATACATACATACATACATATATACATACATACATACATGCATGCATGAACATACATACATACATACATACATGCATGCATGAACATGCATACATACATACATACATACATACATACATACATACATACATACATACATGCATGCACATACATGCATGCACATACATGCATGCATACATACATACATACATGCATGCACATGCATGCATGAACATACATACATGCACATACATGCATGCATGCACATGCATACATGCATGCACATGCATACATGCATGCACATGCATACATGCATGCACATACATACATGCATGCACATACATGCATGCACATACATACATACATACATACATGCATGCATGCATGAACATACATACATACATACATACATACATGCATGCACATACATGCATGCATGCACATGCATACATGCATGCACATACATACATGCATGCACATACATACATGCACAATTGCACATATATACACATACATACATGCATGCATGCACATACACACATGCATGCACATACACACATGCATGCACATACACACATGCACGCACATACATGCACATACATACATACATATATATTTTGTAAAAAAAAAAAAAAGGCTAAAAAAAAAACATATTTAAAGACAAATCTTATTTGTATTAACAGTTCAGCTTTTATTTTCATTGTGCCTTGTTGCAGTATTTTTTTCTCCGCTTTCTAATTTAAAGTTTATTTCAACAAATGAACCATGGGAAAATACAGTCAACAAACAACATTCCCCAAACGTTTGAACTTAGAACACCCCCTTCCTGTACATTGTGTTGCGTTCAAGGACTGTCGCAACAAGGATACACCCTACAACAGTGATTCTCAAACCGTGGTACGCGGGCTTCATCTAGTGGTATGCCAAATGATCACTTAATAAAATATTCAAACACGGTGTTACTGTTCCAAATGTATTTAATATTAAATATATTAAATATAACTTGTTAAATCAAATATCTGCCTTGTTTTTTATGAAAATGAAGGCCTATCACACATATCTGAATGTTGGTCATTATAGGTTAGCTAATACACTTGGAGAGCCAAGTGTTTTCTGAAATGGTACTTGGTGAAAAAAACCTACATTATGAAGAATTATGTCAGATCTGCTGCCAGATGGTGGCAGGCATGCCAGAGCAGGATGAGTGGGAACCTTCCAGCAATTAATCAATCCCAGAATAATTACACTACGACTGATCTCATTCATTTTGAAAAAAATTAAATAAATATGAAACGTAATATATTTAAAGCCTAAGTGTGGGTTTTGTGGTATAGGTATAAGTCATATAAGTATTGATCGGGACTGCTGCTTTTAGGGATTAACTGCCTTTTGGTTGTTTTTATCACCACTATACACCAATACTCATGACGTAATACACATATCCAAGTTTATCCAGACTATCCAAATTTTCTGGATTGAACAAGTACTTGCACCACAGAGCGCTGACAAAATTTGGCACGTTTACACTTGACAAAACTCCCCAGCAAAACATCTACGTCGGGTAAAATTTTCATTGGAATACCTATTATTTTATAAATTACACATTTATCTGTGAGTCTGCCAAAAAGCTTTTAAATTGATCGAGTCGCACACTGATTTTTTTGGGACCCGCCGATTGCCCGGTCGCCTGTGATGTGACTCACAAGTCCAGTCCGAGCAGCTATGTTTACTCAAATTTTCCGCCACTTCTTTTTTTTATTAAATAAAAATACTCTGTAACTGTGAAACCACTTTTTCTGTTGTTTTTTTGTTTGGCAAAGCTTTCCAATGATACTAACCTTTTTTAAATTGGGGTAAGTGTTTAGAAAGTTGTGACATTTTTTAACACAAACTCCACACCTAAAATCTGACACCCACATCTAATGTCTTTGTACTGAAGAAGTTGAACATAAATTAGGGCATTTCCACTGGCTTTGGAAGTTCATAACTTTCTTAGTATGGATCGTAGGAAAATGATACTTATATCACTGGAATCATCTTTACAAGATCTGTCTGATAAAACTGGTTCAATAAATCTTATACATTTTATTGCCATTGGCAAAAGTTCTTAACCTTGGGCCCAACTTTTCCACTACAGAGAAGCCTGGAGCTCATTCAAATATTAACACTTAATTTTAATCGTATTCAATAATCATATCTAACCTACTTACAGTTTACAACCTTGTCAAATGATATGAAAGCATGTGTTAATCACAAATATTATGTATTTAACACATAGACCTTAAGTGAGGCGGATTAGAAAAATAAGTACTAATCAAATATACTCAGAAAAATGGTGTATTGGTGACAATGTGGCGCCTTGATTCCGTCCCGGTGGGCGGCTTAGGGGGTAGAAAATACCCTCAATAAAGCAGAAATATACTCAGAAAAATGGCATAGACTTAATATGCATACAATTATGTTGTGTTAAAATAAATAAAATAAATTGATATTAAATATATGTTACCTAACTAAACTGTCCATGAAATTAAAGTGCAAATGGAAACACAGCTTCACCAATTTAGTCATAATTTTTGCGCTTAAGAAACATCCCAGACTTTAGCTCCAGACTTCCTCTGTTTGAGACTGTCATTACTGCCACATCTGGTAGAAAAGTGTATTACAACCGGGTACCCTAACGCAGTGGTCCCCAACCATCGGTCCGGGGACCAGTACCGGTCCGCACAGAAACATTAATTAATTTTAAAACTACCGCATTTTCTTTGACTTAACTTTCGCCTGTCCCACTAAACACCCCAATAAGCTTGTTAATAAATGTATATTACAACTCCTTTGTTATGGTACATGGGACAATGCACAATAATATAATAAATGTAAACAGATTGTAGCCAAAGACTAATTTTTTTGCTGTTTTTATCTGCCACACGTAGAAAGACGGTCTATGAAATTAATGCGTATATTAAACCGGTCCCTGGAGGAAAAAAGGTTGGGGAACTCTGCCCTAATGGACCAGAGCTGAAAAACATACAAAGGGTTAAGAAAAACTGCCATTAGTGTCAAGTTTTTCTTTAAAAATTTGGAATGATTTTAGGGGAATTATATTCTTAGAATGTGCCACAGACCAATAAAAAACGATCATGGACGACAAATGGCCCCTATGCCACAATTTGAACACCCCCAATAAATTCTACTGGTTTAAAAAAAAAAACACTGCGAACGCCCACACACACACGAAGGCCTTGAACGTTACACTCCATAAGTGGCATTTAATGTCACTTGTTAATGATGACGGCAAACTTTTCAAACTCCTCTAAATTCCTCCAGCCGAGTTGAAACCACAACCGAGGCCACAAGAAACCCAGCTAGCAGGTCGGGAAGTGTCGATAAGCCCTTACAAAAGTCAACGTTCGCTTCCCTGAACGCACGCATGGATCAAGTTGGACTTTTTAGGACAATGTGGCGCCTTGTTTCCGTCCCGGTGGGCGGCTTAGGGGGTAGAAAATACCCTCAATAAAGCAGATATATACTCAGAAAATGGCGTAGACTTAATATGCATACAATTATGTTGTGTTAAAATAAATAAACTAAATTGATATTAAACATATGTTACCTAACTAAACTGTCCATGAAATTAAAGT
Source organism: Nerophis lumbriciformis (assembly GCF_033978685.3). NCBI lineage: Eukaryota > Metazoa > Chordata > Actinopteri > Syngnathiformes > Syngnathidae > Nerophis > Nerophis lumbriciformis. Next base: position 6,262,772 of record NC_084564.2, read on the forward strand.
GCAAATGGAAACACAGCTTCACCAATTTAGTCATAATTTTTGCACTTAAGAAACATCCCTGACTTTAGCTCCAGACTTCCTCTGTTTGAGACTGTCATTACTGCCACATCTGGTAGAAAAGTGTATTACAACCGGGTACCCTAAACGCAGTGGTCCCCAACCATCGGTCCGGGGACCAGTACCGGTCCGCACAGAAACATTAATTAATTTTAAAACTACCGCATTTTCTTTGACTTAACTTTCGCCTGTCCCACTAAACACTCCAATAAGCTTGTTAATAGATGAATATTACAACTCCTTTGTAATGGTACATGGGACAATGCACAATAATATAATAAATGTAAACAGATTGTAGCCAAAGATGAATTTTTTTGCTGTTTTTATCTGCCACACGTAGAAAGACGGTCTATGAAATTAATGCATATATTAAACCGGTCCCTGGTGGAAAAAAGGTTGGGGAACCCTGCCCTAACGGACCAGAGCTGAAAAACATACAAAGGGTTAAGAAAAACTGCCATTAGTGTCGAGTTTTTCTTTCAAATTTTGGAATGATTTTAGGGGAATTATATTCTTAGAATATGCCACAGACCAATAAAAAACGAGTATGGACGACAAATGGCCCCTATGCCACAATTTGGACACCCCCAATAAATTCTACTGGTTTTAAAAAAAAAACACTGCGAACGCCCACACTCACACGAAGGCCTTGAACGTTACACTCCATAAGTGGCATTTAATGTCACTTGTTAATGATGACGGCAAACTTTTCAAACTCCTCTAAATTCCTCCAGCCGAGTCGAAACCACAACCGAGGCCACAAGAAACCCAGCTAGAAGGTCGGGAAGTGTCGATAAACCCGAACAAGTCGACGTTCGCTTCCCTGAACGCACGCATGGATCAAGTTGGACTTTTTAGGACAATGTGGCGCCTTGTTTCCGTCCCGGTGGGCGGCTTAGGGGGTAGAAAAATACCCTCAATAAAGCAGAAATATAGTCAGAAAAATTGCGTAGACTTAATATGCATACCATTATGTTGTGTTAAAATAAATAAACTCAATTGATATTAAATATATGTTACCTAACTAAACTGTCCATGAAATTAAAGTGCAAATGGAAACACAGCTTCACCAATTTAGTCATAATTTTTGCACTTAAGCAACATCCCTGACTTTAGGTCCAGACTTCCTCTGTTTGAGACTGTCATTACTGCCACATCTGGTAGAAAAGTGTATTACAACCGGGTACCCTAACGCAGTGGTCCCCAACCATCGGTCCGGGGACCAGTACCGGTCCGCACAGAAACATTAATTGATTTTAAAACTACCGCATTTTCTTTGACTTAACTTTCGCCTGTCCCACTAAATACCCCAATAAGCTTGTTAATAGAAGTATATTACAACTCCTTTGTTATGGTACATGGGACAATGCACAATAATATAAAAAATGTAAACAGATTGTAGCCAAAGACTAATTTTTTTGCTGTTTTTATCTGCCACACGTAGAAAGATGGTCTATGAAATTAATGCATATATTAAACCGGTCCCTGGTGGAAAAAAGGTTGGGGAGCCCTGCCCTAACGGACCAGAGCTGAAAATCAAAAGAAGGGTTAAGAAGAACTGCCATTAGTGTCAAGTTTTTCTTTAAAAAATTGGAATGATTTTAGGGAAATTATATTCTTAGAATGTGCCACAGACCAATAAAAAACGATCATGGGCGACAAATGGCCCCTATGCCACAATTTGGACACCCCCAATAAATTCTACTGGTTTTAAAAAAAAAACACTGCGAACGCCCACTCACACACGAAGGCCTTGAACGTTACACTCCATAAGTGGCATTTAATGTCACTTGTTAATGATGACGGCAAACTTTTCAAACTCCTCTAAATTCCTCCAGCCGAGTTGAAACCACAACCGAGGCCACAAGCACCCAGCTAGATTAGATTAGATTTATTGGTCCCCTTGGGGAAATTCATTGTCACTGCCGTACATTTAAACACTAGACATTACACAAAAAAATAAAAATATTTAAAAAATAAAAATAACAAAAAGACATCATACATGACTAACACACATTTACAGGCTTGTCAGCTAGCAGGTCGGGAAGTGTCGATAAACCCGAACAAGTCGACGTTCGCTTCCCTGAACGCACGCATGGATCAAGTTGGACTTTTTAGGACAATGTGGCGCCTTGTTTCCGTCCCGGTGGGCGGCTTAGGGGGTAGAAAAATACCCTCAATAAAGCAGAAATATACTCAGAAAAATGGCGTAGACTTCATTTGCATACATTTATGTTGTGTTAAAATAAATAAACTAAATTGATATTAAATATATGTTACCTAACTAAACTGTCCATGAAATTAAAGTGCAAATGGAAACACAGCTTCACCAATTTAGTCATAATTTTTGCACTTAAGAAACATCCCAGACTTTAGCTCCAGACTTCCTCTGTTTGAGACTGTCATTACTGCCACATCTGGTAGAAAAGTGTATTACAACCGGGTACCCTAACGCAGTGGTCCCCAACCATCGGTCCGGGGACCAGTACCGGTCCGCACAGAAACATTAATTAATTTTAAAACTATCGCATTTTCTTTGACTTAACTTTCGCCTGTCCCACTAAATACCCCAATAAGCTTGTTAATAGATGTATATTACAACTCCTTTGTTATGGTACATGGGACAATGCACAATAATATAATAAATCTAAACAGATTGTAGCCAAAGGCTAATTTTTTTTGCTGTTTTTATCTGCCACACGTAGAAAGACGGTCTATGAAATTAATGCATATATTAAACCGGTCCCTGGTGGAAAAAAGGTTGGGGAACCCTGCCCTAACGGACCAGAGCTGAAAATCAAAAGAAGGGTTAAGAAGAACTGCCATTAGTGTCAAGTTTTTCTTTAAAAATTTGGAATGATTTTAGGGGAATTATATTCTTAGAATATGCCACAGACCAATGAAAAACAATCATGGATGACAAATGGCCCCTATGCCACAATTTGAACACCCCCAATAAATTCTACTGGTTTTAAAAAAAAAACACTGCGAACGCCCACACTCACACGAAGGCCTTGAACGTTACACTCCATAAGTGGCATTTAATGTCACTTGTTAATGATGACGGCAAACTTTTCAAACTCCTCTAAATTCCTCCAGCCGAGTCGAAACCACAAGAAACCCAGCTAGAAGGTCGGGAAGTGTCGATAAGCAACGAACAAGTCAACGTTCGCTTCCCTGAACGCACGCATGGATCAAGTTGGACTTTTTAGGACAATGTGGCGCCTTGTTTCCGTCCCGGTGGGCGGCTTAGGGGGTAGAAAAATACCCTCAATAAAGCAGAAATATACTCAGAAAAATGGCGTAGACTTAATATGCATACCATTATGTTGTGTTAAAATAAATAAACTAAATTGATATTAAATATATGTTACCTAACTAAACTGTCCATGAAATTAAAGTGCAAATGGAAACACAGCTTCACCAATTTAGTCATAATTTTTGCACTTAAGCAACATCCCTGACTTTAGGTCCAGACTTCCTCTGTTTGAGACTGTCATTACTGCCACATCTGGTAGAAAAGTGTATTCCAACCGGGTACCCTAACGCAGTGGTCCCCAACCATCGGTCCGGGGACCAGTACCGGTCCGCACAGAAACATTAATTAATTTTAAAACTACCGCATTTTCTTTGACTTAACTTTCGCCTGTCCCACTAAACACCCCAATAAGCTTCTTAATAGATGTATATTACAACTCCTTTGTTATGGCACATGGGACAATGCACAATAATATAATAAATGTAAACAGATTGTAGCCAAAGGCAAATTTTTTTTGCTGTTTTTATCTGCCACACGTAGAAAGACGGTCTATGAAATTAATGCATATATTAAACCGGTCCCTGGAGGAAAAAAGGTTGGGGAACCCTGCCCTAACGGACCAGAGCTGAAAATCAAAAGAAGGGTTAAGAAGAACTGCCATTAGTGTCAAGTTTTTCTTTAAAAATTTGGAATGATTTTAGGGGAATTATATTCTTAGAATGCGCCACAGACCAATGAAAAACAATCATGGGCGACAAATGGCCCCTATGCCACAATTTGGACACCCCCAATAAATTCTGCTGGTTTTAAAAAAAAAACACTGCGAACGCCCACACACACACGAAGGCCTTGAACGTTACACTCCATAAGTGGCATTTAATATCACTTGTTAATGATGACGGCAAACTTTTCAAACTCCTCTAAATTCCTCCAGCCGAGTCGAAACCACAAGAAACCCAGCTAGAAGGTCGGGAAGTGTCGATAAGCCCGAACAAAAGTCAACGTTCGCTTCCCTGAACGCACGCATGGATCAAGTTGGACTTTTTAGGACAATGTGGCGCCTTGTTTCCGTCCCGGTGGGCGGCTTAGGGGGTAGAAAATACCCTCAATAAAGCAGAAATATACTCAGAAAAATGGCGTAGACTTAATATGCATACCATTATGTTGTGTTAAAATAAATAAACTAAATTGATATTAAATATATGTTACCTAACTAAACTGTCCATGAAATTAAAGTGCAAATGGAAACACAGCTTCACCAATTTAGTCATAATTTTTGCACTTAAGAAACATCCCTGACTTTAGCTCCAGACTTCCTCTGTTTGAGACTGTCATTACTGCCACATCTGGTAGAAAAGTGTATTACAACCGGGTACCCTAACGCAGTGGTCCCCAACCATCGGTCCGGGGACCAGTACCGGTCCGCACAGAAACATTAATTAATTTTAAAACTATCGCATTTTCTTTGACTTAACTTTCGCCTGTCCCACTAAATACCCCAATAAGCTTGTTAATAGATGAATATTACAACTCCTTTGTTATGGTACATGGGACAATGCACAATAATATAATAAATGTAAACAGATTGTAGCCAAAGATGAATTTTTTTGCTGTTTTTATCTGCCACACGTAGAAAGATGGTCTATGAAATTAATGCATATATTAAACCGGTCCCTGGTGGAAAAAAGGTTGGGGAACCCTGCCCTAACGGACCAGAGCTGAAAATCTAAAAAAGGGTTAAGAAGAACTGCCATTAGTGTCAAGTTTTTCTTTAAAAATTTGGAATGATTTTAGGGGAATTATATTCTTAGAATGCGCCACAGACCAATAAAAAACGAGTATGGACGACAAATGGCCCCTATGCCACAATTTGGACACCCCCAATAAATTCTACTGGTTTTAAAAAAAAAACACTGCGAACGCCCACACTCACACGAAGGCCTTGAACGTTACACTCCATAAGTGGCATTTAATGTCACTTGTTAATGATGACGGCAAACTTTTCAAACTCCTCTAAATTCCTCCAGCCGAGTCGAAACCACAAGAAACCCAGCTAGAAGGTCGGGAAGTGTCGATAAGCCCGAACAAAAGTCAACGTTCGCTTCCCTGAACGCACGCATGGATCAAGTTGGACTTTTTAGGACAATGTGGCGCCTTGTTTCCGTCCCGGTGGGCGGCTTAGGGGGTAGAAGAATACCCTCAATAAAGCAGAAAGGAAGCAGAAGTCATATTTTTATGAAATAGACCGAAACAACAAGGAGGTACCGGGGGGGGGAAAAACCGAGAAAGTGGGCCAAACCGAGCAGCTGTGAGGCCCGTCTTCGCTCTCCGACTTCCCGGTCTCCTCCCCTGCCATTTTCTTCCTCATTCCCGCCCGGCTCGGTTCTCTTACCTTCCTCTGCTGTCTCTCCCAGGCCGGGTCCAGCAGCAGGTCCCGGTCCCAGTCGTTCTCTTGCTCCATGTAGGTCTGCACGCCGCCGGACGAGTACTGGTTGTTGGAGGCGTGATAATCTACCATGTCGACACGGAGAGCGCCACGCAAAGACTGTTCGCAAATTTAAAAAAAACCAGCCAAAAAAAAAAAAAAAAAACACACCGTCAAACGAAACGAACGCGATCGGAACCGAGTGGCAGGTTTTGGGGACGGAAGCACGACGTAGGAAGGAGGCCTTCTCTCGCCGCTCTCGGCCGTCACGGTGCGAGCTTTTCTGGCTGGAGTATCCGGTGCGCGCAGGGAGGCTGAAGGGAGAAGAAAAGCTTTCCCTCAGCGCGGTGAGGCTGCTGGGCGGAACCGGCCGCTCCTACCGGTGAGAGAGGCGGAACTTCCGGTACACCCTAACAAAGTAAAGAGCCCTGCCTCTACTTGCTGACTCAATATGTTGTTATTCAGGATACGCACCTGTCTGCTTTTGAATCCAAACCTTTAATTATTACTCTCCAACTATATTTCTTTACTTATCAAGCATCAGTCCTTCTTCGTAATAGTACCAGTTTGACTCTTTTATTTTGAAAGTAGAATTCCAGCGTGCGTATTAGTGATTCTTGACACATTTTCTTTTCTGCGGCTTCCATTGCTCATGAATATTCATGTGACCTTTGAACCCCACCCCACCCGTGCTGAAACAATGAAACGTTCATCCGGATTTATTAGGAAAAGCGCAGCAAAACATTTTGACGTTTTACAGCGACACCTTGTGGTTGTTTATGTTGGCCTTTTTTTTTTTTTCCCACCGCATTGCAGCCACTGTCATTTTGTTTCCCCTCACTTCGTAGCGTAAGGTAGAGAGCCCCCTTCGTGCGTCGGTATCCAATCCATTCCACTTGTTCATATAGAAAATGCCCACATCACTCAAATTCCAGCCCGCATTTTCTCTGCAACCTTGCTTGCGGTCCTGCAGGTGTACGAAGCACATTATCTTCCTTTACAATGAGTGAAGCTGCACAAAACCTTGTGTGTGCAATTGTAAATCATTTATTTTTTAAGGTTTGTGTTTCTTGTAGAATCTATATAAAGTAATATACATAAGCCTATTGTTAAAATAATGAAAAAAGCATCATTAAAAATGTGTTTTATTGTATTGTTACATTAATAGCTGTTTTATTATTATAGGATGGCTTGTTAAACATTTAATAGGATTTTCAGAGGGAGGAAAAACCAAGACATTTAATATAAAATGTAAAATGAATAAATACATAAAAAGAAAAAGAAAATATATGGTTAAAAGCCATCGTCCCGCAAAGCATTTCATTTCGTCCCGTGCATTTTTTTTAAATAATAATAATAAAAGCAATGAATAATTTCTAAGTCTTTGTTAGCCGTTTGTGAAGTTTTGTGCTCGTGCGTAACCAGGCCCGGCCCTAACCAATCTGGCGCCCTAGGCAAGATTTTAGGTGCCCCCCCCACATCGGCAGTGAAGTGTATATACTCACAAGAAACCGAATAGCTTTGTCTTTGACCTTTTTTTTTTTTTTACTTACAAGTATACCTAATATATAAAGGGGTGGAAAAGTGACTATTACCTGCAGGGCAAACATTAGCTAACCAGAAGGCAATAACAATGTAAACAAAAAACACCTGCTTAAAAGATCTAATACAAATGTCCCTGAGGAATGTAAGGTGGGAGTACTGTAATTACCTAACGTTACATTATTATTTTCCATAACAATTTAGCCCCCTCCACAATATTAACCCGACAAGCTATTTATTGATTAGCAATTGCCGAATCATGTAACATTAGCTTAATGCTAAAAAGCCAGGTTACCAGTGCCGGCCCAAGCCTCCATGGGGCCCTAAGCAAAATTTGATTTTGGGGCCCTCTATTTCTGCCAATAATATATAAACTCATTGCGGCTCTGGCAGTGTTGTTTACATTATCCTATTGTCAGCCTGGCATGTCTTTACAAATGACATGTCATTTATAAAGATATGGGGGTGGCCCAGTTAAGAACATAAATAATACCAATGAATGAACGAATGATGTCCAGAGTGCCACATATGGTTCCTAATCTTAAAATGTAGAAAACATTCAGCTACAAGCAGGCCCGGCCCTAACCAATCTGGCGCCCTAGGCAAGATTTTAGGTGGCGCCCCCCCACATCGGCAGTGAAGTGTATATACTCACAAGAAACCGAATAGCTTTGTCTTTGACCTTTTTTTCATTTTTACTTACAAGTATACCTAATATATAAAGGGGTGGAAAAGTGACTATTACCTGCAGGGCAAACATTAGCTAACCAGAAGGCAATAACAATGTAAACAAAAAACACCTGCTTAAAAGATCTAATACAAATGTCCCTGAGGAATGTAAGGTGGGAGTACTGTAATTACCTAACGTTACATTATTATTTTCCATAACAATTTAGCCCCCTCCACAATATTAACCCGACGTTAAAACAGAACTAGCTATTTATTGATTAGCAATTGCCGAATCATGTAACATTAGCTTAATGCTAAAAAGCCAGGTTACTATCACATTCTGTAACAGACAAATAATTTCATGTAGGCTAACGTTACCTACCTCATGCTACCTCTGTCTTTTCTCGTTTCTCCTCCTCTTCTTTTCTCTTTTTTCTTCCCTGGGCACCTGACAGTTTTGGCCGTTTTGACATCTTGTGTTGATTTTTTGATGTGGTGACGTCCAAAAAGAGTCATGATACGGGAAGGGGGGGGGCGTAATGTTGTAACAAATAATATTTCTATTAAATAGGCTTTAATTTGCATTTTAATTAACGTGGGATTATTTTTTGTATTTAGAAATAATAGTACCAACTTTTCTTTTTTTTTTTTTCTCCAACATTTGTGGCACTGGCGTGGCGCCCCCTGATGGACGGCGCCCTTAGCATTTGCCTATACGGCCTATGCCACGGGCCGGCCCTGGTTGGGGGAACACATGTTTTAGTTCTAATTGATACAGTATATATTATAATATTTATGCTATAATTTAAGTGATGTATAGTGCCACAATATGATCAGGTTTTTTTTTTAGAAAATGCTCTTGAAAAATAAATATGCACAATATATTGAAATTCATGCACAGATCACCCTTTCATTATTGGTGTTTCTGCAAGCTTTTTTTTTCTACTGTTTTCTTGTAAAAACCTATAGTGTGTGCTTCAAATATCCCAGAAGATGAAGAACCATGACGTGGAGGGAGAGGGTATGGCTGTGTGTGTTCTGGCAATGCTTACTTAATGGAGACACCGCTCTGTCTACACAGTCACCTTTAGGGGACCTCTGACGGTATGGGGACAAAAAAACCTTTTTAAATGATAGTCAGATCCATTCTGAAGATGCCTAAGTGATTTTTAAGCTTTGGCCCATAAAACATGTTTACCGGTTAGTTTGAGTGTGAGACATTTGCACAGCAGCCCCCTCACCGGACTGTAACTGCTACAAACCCCGTTTCCATATGAGTTGGGAAATTGTGTTAGATGTAAATATAAACGGAATACAATGATTTGAAAGTCATTTTCAACCCATATTCAATTGAATAACAAAGACAACATATTTGATGTTCAAACTGATAAACTTTTTTTTTTTGTTGCAAATAATCATTAACTTTAGAATTTGATGCCAGCAACACGTGACAAAGAAGATGGGAAAGGTGGCAATAAATACTGATAAAGTTGAGGAATGCTCATCAAACACTTATTTGGAACATCCCACAGGTGAACGGGCAAATTGGGAACAGGTGGGTGCCATGATTGGGTGTAAAAGTAGATTCCATGAAATGCTCAGTCATTCACAAACAAGGATGGGGCGAGGGTCACCACTTTGTCAACAAATGCGTGAGCAAATTGTTGAACAGTTTAAGAAAAACCTTTCTCAACCAGCTATTGCAAGGAATTCAGGGATTTCACCATCTACGGTCCGTAATATCATCAAAGGGTTCAGAGAATCTGGAGAAATCACTGCACGTAAGCAGCTAAGCCCGTGACCTTCGATCCCTCAGGCTGTACTGCATCAACAAGCGACATCAGTGTGTAAAGGATATCACCACATGGGCTCAGGAACATTTCAGAAACTCACTGTCAGTAACTACAGTTGGTCGCTACATCTGTAAGTGCAAGTTAAAACTCTCCTATGCAAGGCGAAAACCGTTTATCAACAACACCCAGAAACGCCGTCGGCTTCGCTGGGCCTGAGCTCATCTAAGATGGACTGATACAAAGTGGAAAAGTGTTCTGTGGTCTGACGAGTCCACATTTCAAATTGTTTTTGGAAACTGTGGACGTCGTGTCCTCCGGACCAAAGAGGAAAAGAACCATCTGGATTGTTATAGGCGCAAAGTTGAAAAGCCAGCATCTGTGATGGTATGGGGGTGTATTAGTGCCCAAGACATGGGTAACTTACACATCTGTGAAGGCGCCATTAATGCTGAAAGGTACATACAGGTTTTGCAGAAACATATGTTACCATCCAAGCAACGTTACCATGGACGCCCCTGCTTATTTCAGCAAGACAATGCCAAGCCACGTGTTACATCAACGTGGCTTCATAGTAAAAGAGTGCGGGTACTAGACTGGCCTGCCTGTAGTCCAGACCTGTCTCCCATTGAAAAGCCTAAAATACCACAACGGAGACCCCCGGACTGTTGAACAACTTAAGCTGTACATCAAGCAAGAATGGGAAAGAATTCCCCCTTGAGAAGCTTTAAAAAATATGTCTCCTCAGTTCCCAAACGTTTACTGAGTGTTGTTAAAAGGAAAGGCCATGTAACACATGTAACAACTACTTTGGCACGTGTTGCAGCCATGAAATTGTAAGTTAATTATTATTTGCAAAAATAAAAAATAAAGTTTATGAGTTGAACATCAAATATGTTGTCTTTGTAGTGCATTCAACTGAATATGGGTTGAAAAGGATTTGCAAATCATTGTATTCCGTTTATATTTACATCTAACACAATTTCCCAACTCATATGGAAACGGGGTTTGTACATTTAAGTGGTGAAACTTCCTATAAGAGGACAGCTGTATTCTGAGGATCATGTCATATTTAATTTCAATTTTTTTTTTTTTAATGGTCCTAGGTAGGCACATACAAATTTGTGTGAATTATGCAAAATTATTTAAATTTAGTCCCCATGAACCATATTAACTATTTTTTCCCCCAAGAATGATCAGCACATTACTTCATCAATCCAGAGATTTAAAGACATGTATGAGCTAACTGGCCAGTGGACATTTTACACCATTATTTTTAATGCCTCCACAACCTGTAGAAAGGGTGGTCCTCACAAGTGATGATCAAAAACTTGGTCCCCATTGCAAATAATAACTAGAAAGTGTGTGTGCCTGTGTGTGTGCTTGTGTGTGTGTGTGTGTGCCTGTGTGTGTGTGTGTGTGTGTGTGCCTGTGTGTGTGTGTGTGCACTGACCCCCACAAGTAGGTCACATTGTGACTGTCCTAGTCCATTAGCATCACAAGCACATACAGGATGGAGGATGTGGTTGTGAGCTTAATCATATTGCTTAAGGTGTCATAATGTCATGTGATGAAACAAAGTGATGAAAGTAGCAGAACGCAACGAAGAACCAGTGAGAGGAACTTTGTTTTTTTGTCCTCAAACATTTTGATGCAAGCAGCAAACAGAAAAATTGAAGAATGGGAGCCACTTTGATCGACTTTAGAGCGTTAAAGATGCTAAAAAACAAACAATCTAATGTACCGTATTTTCCGCACTATTAGCCGCACCTAAAAACCACAAATTTACTCAAAAGCTGACAGTGCGCCTTATAACCCGGTGCGCTTTATACATGGATTAATATTAAGATTCATTTTCATAAAGTTTCGGTCTCGCAACTACGGTAAACAGCCGCCATCCTTTTTCCCCGTAGAAGAGGAAGTGCTTCTTCTTCTACGCAAGCAACCGCCAAGGTAAGCACCCGCCCCCATAGAACAGGAACCGCTTCTTCTTCTACTGTAAGCAACCACCCGCCCGCGTAGAAGAAGAAAAAGCGCGCGGATATTACCGTACGTTTCATTTCCTTTGTGTGTTTACATCTGTAAAGACCACAAAATGGCTCCTACTAAGCGACAGGGATCCGGTTCATGAAAAGACGCAATCTCTCCATCCGCACACGGATTACTATTTCACAGCAACTGCCTAAAGACTTTCAAGAAAAGCTGGCTACTTTCCGTGCATATTGTAAAAACAAGATAGCTGAAAAAAAGATCCGGCCAGAGAACATTATCAACATGGACGAGGTTCCACTGACTTTTGATATTCCTGTGAACCGCACTGTGGATACAACGGGAGCACGTACGGTGAATATTCGCACCACAGGGAATGAGAAGTCATCCTTCACTGTGGTTCTAGCTTGCCATGCTAATGGCCAGAAACTTCCACCCATGGTGATATTCAAAAGGAAGACCTTGCCAAAAGAGACCTTTCCAGCCGGCGTCATCATAAAAGCTAACTCGAAGGGATGGATGAAGAAAAGATGAGCGAGTGGTTAAGATAAGTTTACGCGAAGAGGCCGGGTGGCTTTTTTCACGCAGCTCCGTCCATGTTGATATACGACTCCATGCGCGCCCACATCACGCTGGTTTTAATATATTATTAAAGTTTGACTGACCTATCTGACTGTTTTTTTGACATCCCTTTAGCGCAGTTAGATGCGGCTTACAACACGGGGCGGCTTATAGGTGGACAAAGTTTTGAAATATGCCGTTCATTGAAGGCGCGGCTTATAACCCAGGGCGCCTTATGGTGCGGAAAATACGGTAGGTAAATATATGCAAAGCTATCTCAACAAACCACACCTTAACTTTGTTTTGACAAAGCAACTTAATCTAATAAAATAATCTATCAATAATTATTTTTTATCTACTATATGCCAGTGGTTCTCAAACTTTTTCTCAAACCGAGTATCACCTCAGAAAAAAAAAACTTGGCTCTCCATGTGCCACTATAATGACCAACATTAAAATACAGTAGCGTAGCAGGCCCAAGTGTTCATTAAAAACAAGGCAGAGGTTTTATTTAACAAGAATATTCAACATTTTTGGCCACTGTTGCATTACACACGGTTTGAACAGTAACACTGTGTTTGAATATAGTCAAATAAAACACTGTACTTTAATCAAGAAATTCATTGGCGTACCACTAGATGGAGCCAATAAAAAAAAACCGAGTGGGGCTGAAAATGACACGTGGTGGGCAGCGAGCTTTTCAGCTGTGGTCCGTATGGGCCCCTGCCAGGGCCGGCCCGTGGCATAGGCCGTATAGGCAAATAAATGCTAAGGGCGCCGTCCACCAGGGGGCGCCACGCCAGTGCCACAAATGTTGGAGAAAAAATAAATAAAATAAAAGTTGGTATTATTATTTCTAAATACAAAAAATAATCCCACGTTAATTAAAATGCAAAGTAAAGCCTATTTAATAGAAATATTATTTGTTACAACATTACGCCCCCCCCCCTCATCCCCCCGCACGGTGCGCCCCCTCCCTTCCCGTATCATGACTCTTTTTGGACGTCACCACATCAAAAAATCAACACAAGATGTCAAAACGGCCAAAACTGTCAGGTGCCCAGGGAAGAAAAAAGAGAAAAGAAGAGGAGGAGAAACGAGAAAAAGACAGAGGTAGCAGGTAGGTAACGTTAGCCTACATGAAATTATTTGTCTGTTACAGAATGTGATAGTAACCTGGCTTTTTAGCATTAAGCTAATGTTACATGATTCGGCAATTGCTAATCAATAAATAGCTAGTTCTGTTTTAACGTCGGGTTAATTGTGGAGGGGGCTAAATTGTTATGGAAAATAATAATGTAACGTTAGGTAATTACAGTACTCCCACCTTACATTCCTCAGGGACATTTGTATTAGAACTTTTAAGCAGGTGTTTTTTGTTTACATTGTTATTGCCTTCTGGTTAGCTAATGTTTGCCCTGCAGGTAATAGTCACTTTTCCACCCATTAGGTATAGTTGTAAGCCTAGTTGTTAAAGTGCACATCATTAATGTTAATTAAGCAATATGTATGTAAAAAATATTGTATTTCATATATTCATTTTTTATTTTTTGCATTCATTTATTTATTCATATTTTTTTTTATCTTGTTAACTATTCTGATTGTTAATTTGCTTTCTTTAAGTAAAAAAAAAGGTCAAAGACAAAGCTATTCGGTTTCTTGTGAGTATATACACTTCACTGCCGATGTGGGGGGGGGGGCGGGGGGGGCGCCACCTAAAATCTTGCCTAGGGCGCCAGATTGGTTAGGGCCGGGCCTGGTTACGCACGAGCACAAAACTTCACAAACGGCTAACAAAGACTTAGAAATTATTCATTGCTTTTATTATTATTATTTTTAAAAAATGCACGGGACGAAATGAAATGCTTTGCGGGACGATGGCTTTTAACCATATATTTTCTTTTTCTTTTTATGTATTTATTCATTTTACATTTTATATTAAATGTCTTGGTTTTTCCTCCCTCTGAAAATCCTATTAAATGTTTAACAAGCCATCCTATAATAATAAAACAGCTATTAATGTAACAATACAATAAAACACATTTTTAATGATGCCTTTTTCATTATTTTAACAATAGGCTTATGTATATTACTTTATATAGATTCTACAAGAAACACAAAACTTAAAAAATAAATGATTTACAATTGCACACACAAGGTTTTGTGCAGCTTCACTCATTGTAAAGGAAGATAATGTGCTTCGTACACCTGCAGGACCGCAAGCAAGGTCGCAGAGAAAATGCGGGCTGGAATTTGAGTGATGTGGGCATTTTCTATATGAACAAGTGGAATGGATTGGATACCGACGCACGAAGGGGGCTCTCTACCTTACGCTACGAAGTGAGGGGAAACTGAGTGAATAATAACAGGTTATATGATTATTTATTTAAACTCATATTTGGGCCACTTTATAATGAATATGTCGGCATTTATTTGTAAAAAAACAAACAAAAAAACACCAAATTATTTAGGGGGGCTTAAGAATATTTTAAGGGGGCTTGAGCCCCCCTAAAATAGGCCTAACAACGCCAATGTGTTACAGACTTTTGGTCTAAATCCGACCTGGGCAAATTAAGGCCCGGGGGCCACATGCGGCCCGTTAAACTTTTCAATCTGGCCCGCTGGACATTACCAAATAATTAGGGCCCGCAATGGCCCATTGCAAAAGGACTCCCACAGGGAGTCCTTATGCAATGGGACATAAGGACCTATTGTTATTCTAAGGTTTTATTATTATTCTTTCTTTCTTTCTTTCTTTCTTTTTCCGCCGCCTCTTCGAGCACTAATTTGACCCACTTAACATGCTTCAAAACTCACCATATTTGACCCACACATCAGGACCTGCGAAAATTGTCTTTTAATAAAAAAAAAAAACTGCAAAAATCAAAATTGCGCTCTAGCGCCCCCTAGGAAAAAAAAAACTAGACTGCCTGTAACTCCCACTAGGAAGGTCGGAAAGACATGAAACAAAATCCTCTATGTAGGTCTGACTCAGACCTAACTTTCATAATGGTACATTCTCGGGCTAAAATCAACAGGAAGTTGGCAATTCCCCCTTCAAGACAAAAAAGTACTAAAAACAGTCACTTTTGCCTCTTTGAGCTGTAATTTGACCCCCTTAACATGCTTCAAAACTCACCAAACTGAACACACACATCAGGACTGGCTAAAACTGTGATCTAATGAAAAAACCTAACCCCAAATCTAAAAATTGTGCTCTACAGCAATTTTTTAATAAAACGCACAAAAAACTGCTCCTCGGATGACAAATCTGACAAAACTGCCTGTAACTCCCACTGGGAAGGTCGGAGAGAGATGAAACAAAAACCTCTATGTAGGTCTCACTTAGACCTACATTTCATAAATTGACAACCCCCAGCAAAAATCAACAGGAAGTTTGCTATTCCCCCTTCAAAACAAAATGTTTGTATAAACCGGTCCCCTTTCTTCAAACATTATCTCCTCTGAGCGCGTTTGTTGTTTCGGCTTCAAACTAACACAGGAGAGAGATTAAACCCTTCTGATTAAAAGTTGACGAAAGAGTTTTGATACCGGCTCCGGTTTTGATTTTATGACCCTTCAAAGAGCCGCTGCACTGCTGCTTTTTTAAGATGGCTGCTTAAAAGCAGGAAGCACCAACGTGCCCACAGTATGCTGACAAGGTAGGTACACTAGACAAAAGCATTGGGACAATTCGGACTAAAAGTACACAAAAGTATTGGGACACTTATGACGAAAACTAAACAAAAGTATTGGGACACTTACAACTACCACCTGCCAAATACGCGGGCCCGACCAATGCTGCTTGCAGCTTTAATTTTTTTTAGATCTTTAAGATGGAAACTGTAGCTGCCATTATGATGTGCAGTCATGTTTTCAAATGACCGTACATCTGGAACTATACAAAGTATTTCAATGGTTGGAATCTGCGCTTTTGAATGATGTACTAGTTACTATGGTAATCTAAGTCACAGCAGCTGAGACGAGGCACCAAGCAGTGTGGGTGGGGAGCGTTTCCACGGAGTGTTTCCACAGAGTGTTTTTTAGAGCGAGCCTGAAATGCGGGTGTCAGGGACAGACGCGGAAGCAGATTTTTACAACAAAGTTCTAAAGCGTAGTGATATATCAGATGTATCAGATTGTAGGTGTTTTTTTTGTTTTATCCTCCGCGTTCATATTTTGCGGTCTTTGTTGCATTTTTGTTGCGTTTGGCTTGATTGTAAAATATGACGATCGAGAGGGTGTGTGGCGTTCATATGCTGTCAATATTCAGTGTTTTATCGTTCATAGTTAATATTGTGAATCCCACATTCTTTATTTTCATGTACATTCTTGGTGTCTCATTCAGTAAAAATCCATTCCGTTTTTTTTTAAGGTGGTCTGTCATAACGTTTTTAGCATTCAGACATTATTGTGAGGTTTTGTATTAGTGTTCCTAAAAATAGATATACCGGCCCCCAGACACATTTTTTTTTCTCAAAATTTGGCCCCCCCGAGTCAAAATAATTGCCCAGGCCTGGTCTAAATTGAACATTTTCAAGCATAGGTTTTTTTTTTCTAGCAGCCTAAAAAATATACCTAAAATATCAATACTTCAATATTATTGGCAACTAGATGAGACCAAACCATTCAGTGCGCTATTCAGTATCGAGGCCACTGATTGGCTCAGCCTCTGCCAGCATTATTATATTGGATTAAAATAGTTGAGAGGTGGCTGTGTGGGTGTAATTTATGTCAAATTATGTTAAAATATCTATTTGGAAGGTAGTAAACATATTTTTTTATGCATTATGAAAATATTTAGTTAGTTATTTCTTCGGTCAGCGGTCAACAAAATAAACAAGAACAATTTTAATTCGATTTATAATTAATACATTATGTTAGCTTTGTGTTTTGATTGACAAAGCATATTATTCAGTTATTAGTATCAACATTTCTGCTTTTTCATTACATTTTCATTGCTTTTTTGTTTGTTTGTATTTCGACATTAAACTGAGGGCCAGCAATTTAGAGCCATATATGGACATTGTTTGTACGTGATGCGTTCAAGGTGAGTCGGGACATGGAAAACATCCTGCCATTATTAGCAAATATTTCAACTATGCGGTGAGATACAAGTGAGAGTAGGGCGAGGGTGAAACTACCAGCCACTAATGAATGCTATAATCATCACACTGAGTGATCTAATTCATACTTTCACGGTAACGTAATATGCTTAACATGGTGCAGTTTAATCCTGACTTTCTTATTTTTATTTATATATTGTGGTCCTGAATTAATGCTGCTCATCATTTTGAATATGTCATTATTTATTATTATTAGTTTTTTTATTGATGTATTTGAATTTTTAGTATCTAATTTTTCAAAAAATGTTAATGGTTTAAATAAATATATATATATTTTTATTTCAGACAAATTGGTGCACTTTAAATCTCTATTATAGACTAAAAAACAATGTTAATAAAATTATTCTTTGTTGTAAGTTGATCTATATTTTTTTCTTTTATGTTCGTGTAATGCTGGGGTGTCCAAAGTGTGGCACGCAACTCATTTTTTAACGGCCCGTGTCACATTCTAAAAATCTAAAAAAATAATATAATTAAAAAACAACATAAAAAAGGTGAAATAAAAGAGCAAACAGGGCAAATGTAACAACAAAAAGCTCCAATGTTGACGCTAAAAACACAAAGTTTTCTCTTTAAAACTGTCATTGCTCAAAAAATAATAATGAATCAAAATCAATGTTGTTATGAACTATTGTCCTATATAAAGCTCCAATGACTTCACATCAAATATTACACTTAGAATTTTTTTTTCTGGGGTAAAAATTGCATGGTTTGTGTTTTTGCCATGAAAACAAAAAAGCCTTAAATCAAAAAACACATAATCAATGGATGGATCTGAAGTCGATCTCGAGATTTAAAGTTGAAAGTAAAAAAAAAAGCTGTTTTTTTTTTGTTATTTTAATAACAAGTTTTTTTTGTTATTTTAATATTACACTTAGAAAAATTTTTCGGGGGTAAAAATGGCATGGTTTGTGTTTTTGCCATGAAAACAAAAAAGCCTTAAATCAAAAAACACATAATCAATGGATGGATCTGAAGTCGATCTCGAGATTTAAAGTTGAAAGTAAAAAAAAAAAAAAAGCTGGTTTTTTTTTGTTATTTTAATAACAAGTTTTTTTTGTTATTTTAATATTACACTTAGAAAACATTTTCGGGGGTAAAAATGGCATGGTTTGTGTTTTTGCCATGAAAACAAAAAAGCCTTAAATCAAAAAACACATAATCAATGGATGGATCTGAAGTCGATCTCGAGATTTAAAGTTGAAAGTAAAAAAAAAAGCTGTTTTTTTTTGTTATTTTAATAACAAGTTTTTTTGTTATTTTAATATTACACTTAGAAAAAATTTTCGGGGGTAAAAATTGCATGGTTTGTGTTTTTGCCATGAAAACAAAAAAGCCTTAAATCAAAAAACACATAATCAATGGATGGATCTGAAGTCGATCTCGAGATTTAAAGTTGAAAGTAAAAAAAAAAAAATCTGTTTTTTGTTTTGTTTGTTTTTTAACTGTCTTTGCTCAAAAAACAATAATAAAATAAAATCAATGCTGTTATGAATTATGAATCACATCAAATATTAAATTTTTTTTGTGGGGAGGAGGATATTGCATATTTTGTTTTTGGGGTGTTTTTTTGTTTTTGTTTTTTCATAAAAATGGGTTTCTTATACAAAAAAAGCATACGAAAATACAACTTTTTATCAACAGATGGCTCTGAAATTGATCTAGAGATTCAAACGTTGACAAAAAAAATAATAATATATGATTAATTTTTATGACTGACACCCTTTCGGGTCCCCGCGACTGAATTCAAGGGGAGCCGTAAAGGGTTCCAAAAATGTGTATATTGTAAAGGTTTTGAAAAGGAAAAAATATCAAAATGGCCCCTGCATGCATTGATCGGTGGAAAAAGTTTGGACACCCCGGTTGTGTCACGTAAGCCGGTTCAAAGGGGCGGGGCCATGTGTACATTAGTTAACCAGCTCGGTGGTCAGCACACTTGCCTCCCATGCGGACGACCAGGGTTCAAGTACTGGTGCGGAATGGTATACCACCTGGGTTACATTAATAATGATACAATCTTCTGCAGAGGTGTACTTATAACAATATCATAGGCACGTGCTGTTATCTATAAATAACTGAGAAGCACTGAAATAGCATAAAACACAATACGGCGTTAAACGTTACCATCATTACGACAAATATTTGCATTGAATCACATTCAATTGTGTACAATCGCGTCCATTTGAGCTCACCCAGACCAGGAAGTGAGTGAAAATATAATAGAAAAATGTGTGGTTACATTTATGAAAGTTTGAGGGGACAGGAAATGCGGCGATGTGAAGTTAAGTGAATTATATTTACAGGTAAAAGCCAGTAAATTAGAATATTTTGAAAAACTTGATTTATTTCAGTAATTGCATTCAAAAGGTGTAACTTGTACATTATATTTATTCATTGCACACAGACTGATGCATTCAAATGTTTATTTCATTTAATTTTGATGATTTGAAGTGGCAACAAATGAAAATCCAAAATTCCGTGTGTCACAAAATTAGAATATTACTTAAGGCTAATACAAAAAAGGGATTTTTAGAAATGTTGGCCAACTGAAAAGTATGAAAATGAAAAGTATGAGCATGTACAATACTCAATACTTGGTTGGAGCTCCTTTTGCCTCAATTACTGCGTTAATGCGGCGTGGCATGGAGTCGATGAGTTTCTGGCACTGCTCAGGTGTTATGAGAGCCCAGGTTGCTCTGATAGTGGCCTTCAACTCTTCTGCGTTTTTGGGTCTGGCATTCTGCATCTTCCTTTTCACAATACCCCACAGATTTTCTATGGGGCTAAGGTCAGGGGAGTTGGCGGGCCAATTTAGAACAGAAATACCATGGTCCGTAAACCAGGCACGGGTAGATTTTGCGCTGTGTGCAGGCGCCAAGTCCTGTTGGAACTTGAAATCTCCATCTCCATAGAGCAGGTCAGCAGCAGGAAGCATGAAGTGCTCTAAAACTTGCTGGTAGACGGCTGCGTTGACCCTGGATCTCAGGAAACAGAGTGGACCGACACCAGCAGATGACATGGCACCCCAAACCATCACTGATGGTGGAAACTTTACACTAGACTTCAGGCAACGTGGATCCTGTGCCTCTCCTGTCTTCCTCCAGACTCTGGGACCTCGATTTCCAAAGGAAATGCAAAATTTGCATGGTTGGGTGATGGTTTGGGGTGCCATGTCATCTGCTGGTGTCGGTCCACTCTGTTTCCTGAGATCCAGGGTCAACGCAGCTGTCTACCAGCAAGTTTTAGAGCACTTCATGCTTCCTGCTGCTGACCTGCTCTATGGAGATGGAGATTTCAAGTTCCAACAGGACTTGGCGCCTGCACACAGCGCAAAATCTACCCGTGCCTGGTTTACGGACCATGGTATTTCTGTTCTAAATTGGCCCGCCAACTCCCCTGACCTTAGCCCCATAGAAAATCTGTGGGGTATTGTGAAAAGGAAGATGCAGAATGCCAGACCCAAAAACGCAGAAGAGTTGAAGGCCACTATCAGAGCAACCTGGGCTCTCATAACACCTGAGCAGTGCCAGAAACTCATCGACTCCATGCCACGCCGCATTAACGCAGTAATTGAGGCAAAAGGAGCTCCAACCAAGTATTGAGTATTGTACATGCTCATATTTTTCATTTTCATACTTTTCAGTTGGCCAACATTTCTAAAAATCCCTTTTTTGTATTAGCCTTAAGTAATATTCTAATTTTGTGACACACGGAATTTTGAATTTTCATTTGTTGCCACTTCAAATCATCAAAATTAAATGAAATAAACATTTGAATGCATCAGTCTGTGTGCAATGAATAAATATAATGTACAAGTTACACCTTTTGAATGCAATTACTGAAATAAATCAAGTTTTTCAAAATATTCTAATTTACTGGCTTTTACCTGTATATAGCGCTTTTCTCTAGTGACTCAAAGCGCTTTTACATAGTGAAACCCACTATCTAAGTTGCATTTAAACCAGTGTGGGTGGCACTGGGAGCAGGTGGGGGAAGTGTCTTGCCCAAGGACACAACGGCAGTGACTAGGATGGCGGAAGCGGGGATCGAACCTGGAACCCTCAAGTTGCTGGCACGGCCACTCTACCAACCGAGCTATACCGCACATGTCACACAACGCCCAAATAAGGCAGTGTGAGTGGGAGCACAACAGGATATCGCACACACACACACACACACACACACACACACACACACACACACACACACACACACACACACACACACACACACACACACACACAGAGCGTGGACATGTTTAGAGTGTTTAAAGAATGACGCTGGCAGACGACTATGTACACATACCAAACAGTCACAATAAAACGGGGGGTCGTTAATCACAAATATTCCCAGCGATCGGGGGTCGCGACCTCTTCCCAGCGAGTAGAAGAATTGGTCGGCCATGTTTCAATCGCAGGCCCCGCATGAGCGAAAACAATCCCTGACAAATATTTCCCTCAGCGCGGCTGTAATGTGCGCTCATGCCGGAGCGCGACGAAAATACAATCAAGCGCTGCAGAGGGAATTCATCCTGGGAATCTTCTGGGCCGAGGCGAGTGTTCAGTTGTAAACGGTCATGTGGAGCCACTGAAACAAAGCAGAGCACAGTCGTCAAATACATTTAACCCTTTGGTGTACAGCTGGGGTGTTCAACTAAATTGTTTGAGGGCCACATTTCCAGAAAGGGGGAAGACTTCTCCCTTCTTATTTTGTGTATTCCAGTGTATTATTTGATCAGTAACAGGAGCGCTCTGCTGGTTTTCAGGAGCTTCTGCAACACAGCTGGTCTAAGACCGTCTCCAAGACTCAAGTGTTTTTAGGAATCTGCTGCAAAAATGTGAGTCTCTCACAAGTTTTTTTTTACTGAACTAAACGGGTCACCAGTTGAAAAACCCACATGATGGAAAAAGAGAGGACCTAAAATTGAACCCTGAGGAACACCACAAGTATATACCGTATTTTCCGCACTATTAGCCGCACCTAAAAACCACAAATTTACTCAAAAGCTGACAGTGCGGCTTATAACCCGGTGCGCTTTATATATGGATTAATATTAAGATTCATTTTCATAAAGTTTCGGTCTCGCAACTACGGTAAACAGCCGCCATCTTTTTTCCCCGTAGAAGAGGAAGTGCTTCTTCTTCTACGCAAGCAACCGCCAAGATAAGCACCCGCCCCCATAGAACAGGAAGCGCTTCTTCTTCTACTGTAAGCAACCACCCGCCCGCGTAGAAGAAGAAGAAGCGCGCGGATATTACGTTTCATTTCCTTTGTGTGTTTACATCTGTAAAGACCACAAAATGGCTCCTACTAAGCGACAGGTTTCCGGTTCATGAAAAGACGCAATCTCTCCATCCGCACACGGATTACTATTTCACAGCAACTGCCTAAAGACTTTCAAGAAAAGCTGGCTACTTTCCGTGCATATTGTAAAAACAAGATAGCTGAAAAAAAGATCCGGCCAGAGAACATTATCAACATGGACGAGGTTCCGCTGACTTTTGATATTCCTGTGAACCGCACTGTGGATACAACGGGAGCACGTACGGTGAATATTCGCACCACAGGGAATGAGAAGTCACCCTTCACTGTGGTTCTAGCTTGCCATGCTAATGGCCAGAAACTTCCACCCATGGTGATATTCAAAAGGAAGACCTTGCCAAAAGAGACCTTTCCAGCCGGCGTCATCATAAAAGCTAACTCGAAGGGATGGATGAATGAAGAAAAGATGAGCGAGTGGTTAAGGTAAGTTTACGCGAAGAGGCCGGGTGGCTTTTTTCACGCAGCTCCGTCCATGTTGATATACGACTCCATGCGCGCCCACATCACGCTGGTTTTTAATATATTATTAAAGTTTGACTGACCTATCTGACTGTTTTTTTGACATTCCTTTAGCGCAGTTAGATGCGGCTTACAACACGGGGCGGCTTATAGGTGGACAAAGTTTTGAAATATGCCGTTCATTGAAGGCGCGGCTTATAACCCAGGGCGCCTTATGGTGCGGAAAATACGGTACTGTCTTCTCCAGACTATAGAGCGCACCGGGATATAAGACATTTTTTAATATTTTTTCCCCAGGTATTAGCCACACCAGACTATAAACCGCATATACATCAAAAGTTTACATACACTTGTAAAGAACATCATGTCATGGCTGTCTTGAGTTTCCAATAAGTTCTACAACTCTTATTTTTTGTGATAGAGTGATTGGAGCACATACTTGTTGGTCACAAAAAACATTCATGAAGTTTGGTTCCTTTATAGAGCCAAACTCAGTGGCCTAGTGGCTAGAGTGTCCGCCCTGAGATCGGTAGGTCGTGAGTTCAAACCCCGGCCGAGTCATACCAAAGACTATAAAAATTGGACCCATTACCTCCCTGCTTGGCACTCAGCATCAAGGGTTGGAATTGGGGGTTAAATCACCAAAAATGATTCCCGGGTGTGACCACTGCTGTTGCTCACTGCTCCCCTCACTCACCTCCCAGGGGGTGAACAAGGGGATGGGTCAAATGCAGAGGACAAATTTCACCACATCTAGTGTGTGTGTGACAATCATTGGTACTTTAACTTTAACTTAAATTATTATGGGTCTACTGAAAATGTAATCCCAGGAACACCAAACCTACCGTCAAGAATGGTGGTGGTAGTATTATGCTCTGGGCCTGTTTTGCTGCCAATGGAACTGGTGCTTTGCAGAGCGTAAATGGGACAATGAAAAAAGGAGGATTACCTCCAAATTCTTCAGGACAAGCTAAAATCATCAGCTTGGATGTTGGGTCTTCGGCGCATTCGGGTGTTCCAACAGGACATTGACCCCAAACACACGTCAAAAGTGGTAAAGGAATGGCGAAATCAGGCTAGAATGAAGGTTTTAGAATGGCCTTCCTAAAGTCTTGACTTAAAAGTGTGGACAATGCTGAAGAAACAAGTCCATGTCAGAAAACCAACAAATTTAGCTGAACTGCACCAATTTTGTCAAGAGGAGTGGTCAAAAATTCAAGCAGAAGCTTGTGGATGTCTACCAAAAGCGCCTTATTGCGGTGAAACTTGCCAAGGGACATGTGACCAAATATTAACATTGCCTTATGTATACTTTTGACCCAGCACATTTGCTCACATTTTCAGTAGACACATAATAAATTCATAAAAGAACCAAACTTCATGAATTTTTTGTGACCAACAAGTATTTGCTCCAATCACTCTATCACAAAAAAATAAGAGTTGTAGAAATGATTGGAAACTCAAGACAGCCATGACATGATGATCTTTACAAGTGTATGTAAACTTTTGACCACGACTGTATATATCGACACAAACTATTTTGTAAATGTTTATTTACATACTTTAATTGTTTCCAAACAATGCCTGTAACACAGCAGTAAAACGGCAGATCAAACAAAACAGAAGTCATGGTCATGGACCCACTAACTGCGGAAGCTAGCTCTCCGATCAGCAAAACAGACTCAATAACTTCATGGTGAAGTTTTGGTGAATTTACTGATGAATTTGTGAAACTGAAACAATACAAATAGAACGCCGTTGTAAGTTAATAATACTAACACAGACGCTCGTAAATGTGTTAGCATATTAGCTCATGCTAACAACGCTATCGTCATTACATGAGTAGAAATGCCATGCACGGCTGGAAGCCGAAAACAACAACCAGTAAATGAAAGGGCACCCGCAGTGAGCAAACCTGTCCATAAGATGGCGGCATAGTTCAACAATAACACACGTTCTCGGTGTATTTTTTTTTTTTTTAACTATTTTCATTTCGGCGGTTAACGGAGAAAAATCCACAAATTAGCCGGTTCAAAGTGTATGAAAAAAGAAGCGGGTTATAGTCTGGAATAGCATGTTAACTGTCAGCATGTTAACAATTAGCATATGTCAAATACCAAGTAATATGACCGTAAGCGGTAACAAAATGAGCCAAAAAAGTTAGCATGCTAACAGTGATCATGTGCATACTTGCCAACCCTCCCGGATTTTCCGGGAGACTCCCGAAATTCAGCGCCTCTCCCGAAAACCTCCCGGGACAAATTTTCTCCCGAAAAACTCCCGAAATTCAGGCGGACCTGAGTGACGTGTTGACAACACACAACAGTGTCTACCGTAAAGCAGTTCGTCGGCTGTAAACAGCAATGTTGTGACACTTTTAAACAGGACAATACTGCCATCTACTGTACATGCATATGTGACCCACCCATAATGTGTCACATTTTTGTGTTGATTTATTTATTTTATTTTGTGGTTTGAATTCGTTTTTGGAGCTGTCATTACACATTTATCAGTATTCACATTGGCCAGTAGGGGGCAGTAGGGCGTTTCTTCCCAATTGAATGCTATCACCTGCAGACCGGAAGTGGCTTGTCATTCTGATGAGCGCGACCAGTCTGTGAACAATTGAAACGAATTCCTGTGTGCTTTTTCCTCCTGTATAACAGGTTAGTTTTGGTGAATCAACTCACTGAATATCCATGTGATCTTTATAAGTTTAAGTACACATTCTGATGGTGGAGCCTAACTCTAAAGTGTTTGTGAGTTGTAGTTTGTAAATGAACACTGAAATTCAAGTATTTATTTTATTTTATTTATATATATATATATATATATATATATATATATATATATATATATATATATATATATATATATATATATATAGCTAGAATTCACTGAAAGTCAAGTATTTCTTATATATATATATATATATATATCTTAACCACGCCCCCAACCACGCCCCCAACCACGCCCCCCGCCCCACCCCCGCCCACGCCCCCGCCCCCACCCCCCACCTCCCGAAATCGGAGGTCTCAAGGTTGACAAGTATGTCATGTGTCACGTACAAAGTTATATGTAATGGTGGCAAAATGAGCAAAAAAAGTTAGCCTGTAGATGTGAGCATGCTAACAGTTAGCATATGTCAAATACCCAGTTATATGACTCTGGGGTAAACGTTTGTTAAAAATAGCTAACAAAAAAGTTAGCTAGCATGCTAACATTATTAGCATGTCTCACGAACCAGATTATATGACTCTAACGTGTACGTACGGCTGCAAAATTAGCTAAAAAAGTTAGCATTTTAGAAGTTAACAAACAAGAACATTTTGACTTCGGAACTGTTAAAATCCATACAGAAATGTGAAATATGTAGCCCATTCTTTTTAATGAATTAATAAATTCCGGGAAATCCTGAAATGTTTTGAACCAGACAACACGTTGGCTTGAATGTCCAGGATGAGTGGAACTAGAGATGTCCGATAATGGCTTTTTTGCCGATATCCGATATTCCTATATTGTCCAACTCCGATATCAACCGATACCGATGTATACAGTCGTGGAATTAACACATTATTATGCCTAATTTTGTTGTGATGCCCCGCTGGATGCATTAAACAATGTAACAAGGTTTTCCAAAATAAATCAACTCAAGTTATGGAAAAAAATGCCAACATGGCACTGCCATATTTATTATTGAAGTCACAAAGTGCTTTTTTTTTTTTTAACATGCCTCAAAACAGCAGCTTGGAATTTGGGAGAGCATGAGGAGGTTGAGGTGGGCGGGGTTGAGGTATATTGTAGCGTCCCGGAAGAGTTAGTGCTGCAAGGGGTTCTGGGTATTTGTTCTGTTGTGTTTGTGTTGTGTTAAAGTGCGGATGTTCTCCCGAAATGTGTTTGTCATTCTTGTTTGGTGTGGGTTCACAGTCTGGCGCATATTTGTAACAGTGTTAAAGTTGTTTATATGGCCACCCTCAGTGTGACCTGTATGGCTGTTGACCAAGTATGCATTGCATTCACTTGTGTGTGTGAAATACCGTAGATATTATGTGACTAGGCCGGCACGCAAAGGCAGTGCCTTTAAGGCACGCCCCCAATATTGTTGTCTGGGTGGAAATTGAGAGAAATTCGGGAGAATGCTTGCCCCGGGAGATTTTCGGGAGGGGCACTGAAATTCGGGAGTCTCCCGGGAAAATCGGGAGGGTTGGCAAGTATGACTGGGAGACGCAACTACTCTGTACTTCTCCTTACGTCCGTGTACCACTCCGTACAGCGGCGTTTTAAAAAGTCATACATTTTACTTTTTGAAACTGATACAGATAATTTCCGATATTACATTTTAAAGCATTTATCGGCCGATAATATCTCTAAGTGGAACGGTTCAAATCGGGTGAGAAATACGGGAGTTGAAAAATGGCCCATTTATTTTCAATGGAAAAAATTAGATTCCTGGAATTCCTGGTAATCTGGGAATTTTACACGAATATAGGCTTGTTTTGTAAGATGTTGCCTTCAAAAGGGAATGACTCACCTGTCTGTAGTTGAGCGAGATGCTTCCCATTCCCACCATGTCGTACGCGTGAAATTTGTCTGCAAAAGACGTGCGAGAGTAAATAAATAAGTTGATAAATAGTATTGGGACATAACTTCCACAAAATTTTGGAGAGGAATTTTTCAAAGTTAGAATCATGCAGTGTTCTGCTGAGATGAAGAAGTGAGGACTCAATTGGTCCTTTCGTTAATTGATCGATTAATTCTGTATTAATACTTTTGTCTGTTCCCGTGAAGCCCATTTTGCTTACGGATCATGCTGTCCAGCTTCATGGTGAGGTACAGGAAGCCGGGATAGCTGATGGTCATGTCGGGCTCCGTGTACCGCAGGCCCACCAGCTGCATCACCAGGTCGTCCACCACGATGCCTGAGAGGACACGGCATGGACATGTGTGTCTTCATATGGAGCTTCACTTGGGTCTTATTACCAAAGTTGTATTTTTTTTTACACTGAATTCATGTACCGTATTTTTCGGAGTATAAGTCGCACCGGCCGAAAATGCATAATAAAGAAGGAAAAAAAACATATATAAGTCGCACTGGAGTATAAGTCGCATTTTTTGGGGAAATTTATTTGATAAAAGCCAACACCAAGAATAGACATTTGAAAGGCAACTTAAACTACCGTATTTTCCGCACTATTAGCCGCACCTAAAAACCACAAATTTACTCAAAAGCTGACAGTGCCGCTTATAACCCGGTGCGCTTTAAATATGGATTAATATTAAGATTCATTTTCATAAAGTTTCGGTCTCGCAACTACGGTAAACAGCCGCCATCTTTTTTCCCCGTAGAAGAGGAAGTGCTTCTTCTTCTACGCAAGCAACCGCCAAGGTAAGCACCCGCCCCCATAGAACAGGAAGCGCTTCTTCTTTTACTGTAAGCAACCACCCGCCCCGGTAGAAGAAGAAGAAGCGCGCGGATATTACGTTTCATTTCCTTTGTGTGTTTACATCTGTAAAGACCACAAAATGGCTCCTACGAAGCGACAGGTTTCCGGTTCATGAAAAGACGCAATCTCTCCATCCGCACACGGACTACTATTTCACAGCAACTGCCTAAAGACTTTCAAGAAAAGCTGGCTACTTTCCGTGCATATTGTAAAAACAAGATAGCTGAAAAAAAGATCCGGCCAGAGAACATTATCAACATGGACGAGGTTCCACTGACTTTTGATATTCCTGTGAACCGCACTGTGGATACAACGGGAGCACGTACGGTGAATATTCGCACCACAGGGAATGAGAAGTCATCCTTCACTGTGGTTCTAGCTTGCCATGCTAATGGCCAGAAACTTCCACCCATGGTGATATTCAAAAGGAAGACCTTGCCAAAAGAGACCTTTCCAGCCGGCGTCATCATAAAAGCTAACTCGAAGGGATGGATGGATGAAGAAAAGATGAGCGAGTGGTTAAGGTAAGTTTACGCGAAGAGGCCGGGTGGCTTTTTTCACGCAGCTCCGTCCATGTTGATATACGACTCCATGCGCACCCACATCACGCTGGTTTTTAATATATTATTAAAGTTTGACTGACCTATCTGACTGTTTTTTTGACATTCCTTTAGCGCAGTTAGATGCGGCTTATAACACGGGGCGGCTTATAGGTGGACAAAGTTTTGAAATATGCCGTTCATTGAAGGCGCGGCTTATAACCCAGGGCGGCTTATGGTGCGGAAAATACGGTAAATAAAGAATAGTGAACAACAGGCTGAATAAGTGTACGTTATATGAGGCATAAATAACCAACTGAGAACGTGCCTGGTATGTTAACGTAACATAAAAGAGTCATTCAAATAACTATAACATATAGAACATGCTATACGTTTACCAAACAATCTGTCACTCCTAATCGCTAAATCCCATGAAATCTTATACGTCTAGTCAGGGGCGTCACTAGCTTTTAAGGACAGGGGTGGGCTTAGCCCCCAGGAAATGCACAGGATGTGAGCAAACGTTACGCACGAGCACAAAACTTCACAAACGGCTAACAAAGACTTAGAAATTATTCATTGTTATTATTAATATTTTTTTTTAAATGCACGGGACGAAATGAAATGCTCCCCGGGACGATGGCTTTAAACCATTTTTTTTCTTTTTCTTTTTATGTATTTATTCATTTTACATTTTATATTGAATGTCTTGGTTTTTCCTCCCTCTGAAAATCCTATGAAATGTTTAACAAGCCATTTTATAATAATACAACTGTTACGCTTACGTGGCATTGTGATGCCGGAGGTCGTCTTTTCAAGATGCAGAGGGATGTCAGGAAGCGGCTTGCAGGTGAGAATAAATGATTTATTCTGATTGCAGAACAAAATGTTGCGCGGTGCACCAC
This sequence comes from Nerophis lumbriciformis, assembly GCF_033978685.3. NCBI lineage: Eukaryota > Metazoa > Chordata > Actinopteri > Syngnathiformes > Syngnathidae > Nerophis > Nerophis lumbriciformis. The sequence goes on from NC_084564.2 coordinate 6,292,859, forward strand.
GGCACGGAAAACAAGAGGGTAGCCAAAAGATGCTAACATCAAAAATGCAGACTATGAGAGAAACCAAGAACGTAACTTGTTGCGTAGGAGCAAACAAAACCAACAGACCGAGTGAGGCCAGCACGTAAACTAAATAGCCCTCTGATTAGTGCCCCGGCAACAGGTGCGCGTCCGGAACACTAACCAGAGGCAGGTGACGATAATCTGCCGTCATGGCAACAGAAACAAACTCAAGAGGTGCTGAAAACACAAGTGACTTGAAAACAATAACAAAAATATGATCCGGGCAGCGGATCATAACAACAACAGCTATTAATGTAACAATACAATAAAACAAATATATTTAATGATGTTTTTTTCATTATTTATCATTTATTTATTTATTTTAACAATAGGCTAATGTACATTACTTTATATAGATTCTACAAGAAACACAAAACTTAAACACTAAATTATTTACAATTGCACACACAAGGTTTCGTGCAGCTTCACTCATTGTAAAGGAAGATAATGTGCTTCGTACACCTGCAGGACCGCAAGCAAGGTCGCAGAGAAAATGCGGGCTGGAATTTGAGTGATGTGGGCATTTTCTATATGAACAAGTGGAATGGATTGGATACCGACGCACTAAAGGGGCTCTCTACCTTACGCTACGAAGTGAGGGGAAACTGAGTGAATAATAACAGGTTATATGTATATTTATTTAAACTCATATTCGGGCCACTTTATAATGACTATTTGTAAAACAAAAAACACCAAATTATTTAGGGGGGCTTAAGAATATTTTAGGGGGGCTTGAGCCCCCCTGAAATAGGCCTAACAACGCCAATGCGTCTAGTCCAGGGGTCGGCAACACAAAATGCTGAAAGAGCCATATTGGACCAAAAATGCAAGAAAAAATCTGTGTGGAGCCGCAAAAAATTAAAAGCCTTATAATGAAGGCAACACATGATGTAAGTGTCTATAGTAGCCTACTATCCAAGGCTGACACAAATCTTCGTTGATAGAAATGTTGTATTTTAACTTTATTTTACACATTTTTGCAACATTGAAAAAAAAAAAAAAGTAAAATGGAGGCTTCTGACAGCATGAGATAACTTCTGGTAATGACTGACTCAGAATGGCCAAAGGTATAGATGTGTGTGTCCAAGTTAAACGTCTTCTTCTAATGGATTTATTACAATCTTTGCAAGCTGGGTAACGTTTGCTGTGGTCTGGAACAACATGGCACACAACCAACTATTAGAAATGCAGCCAATATTACATACAGATAATGTGTCATGAGACGAAGTACATAAGTAAAGGAAATTAATTGAGCGCAAATATAGCTACAAATGAGGCATAATGATGCAATATGTACATACAGCTTGCCTAAATAGCATGTTAGCATCGATTAGCTTGCGGTCATGGATTGATCAAATATGCCTGATTAGCACTCCAACAAGTCAATAACATCAACAAAGCACACGTTTGTGCATTCACGCACAGTATAAAACGTTTGGTGGACAAAATGAGACAAAGAAGGAGTGGCATAAAACACGTCTTTCTGTGGCAGCATCGGATAAATTTGTACATGTAAACAAACTACGATGCGTTCAAGGATTGCTGAAATTAGTAGGACAAAACGGTGCTTGCCAAATCCTCTCATCAGTGGAGCATGTGTAACATAAACAGTGGGATTTCTAACAATTAGGAAAGTTCGTGTCATGTTTGTTCTCCTACAGAAAATATATTAAAACGAAAAATATATTTTTTTCTTCATCTTTTTCCATTTTCACACATTGCTGAAAGAGGTCCAGGGAGCCACTAGGGCTCCTGAGTATAAGTCGCACCCCCCGGCCAAACTATGAAAAAAACTGCGATTTATAATCCGAAAAATACGTAATTTCTTTGAATTTTGTGAGTTAATTATTTTTTTTTTGGCTGACAATTTCCCTGATGAAAAAGTGGTAAGCCAAATTTGTGTTTAAAAATTCAGTTTGTTAAAAAAGTGCTTTCAAATTCAGTGTGTAAAAATTAAATGAAATTGTCAGCATGTCAGTTCACATAATTCAAACTTCATTATGAAAGCCTTTTTTGACACTTGAATATTTTGCCTTTGAATTTTGTGAATTGAATTTTTTTTTTACATCAAATTATGATCATTTCATTGAACAAAAAATTGTGAGTAAAATTTGTGTGTTTAAAAATTCAGTTTGTCAAAATACAGTGGTCTAAAATTCAGTGTGAATAAATTTAGTGTACAAAAAAATTCAGCATCAAATATGTCAGTTTAAAAAAATTCAGTGTGAATAAATTTAGTATACAAAAAAATTCAGCATCAAAAATATCAGTTTAAGAAAATTCTGCATAAAAAAATTTAAATGTAAAAAAATTCAGTGCAGAAAAATGTGTTGCTTCAAAACTCAAGATTCACTCCCGGTAAATTAAAACTGAAGCATCCTGTCTCAGAAGCAGCCAATGAGGTGTCACGTTTGTAGTCACGTGACACGAATATTATGACTATAATATATGACAACGAATATTTCAAACTTAATTTTTTTGCACTGAATTTTTTACACTGCATTTTAACAAAATGCAAATTTTGCTCACAATTGTTTTATTCAATGAAATTGTCAGCATGATTTGATGTATTAAAAAATTCAGTTCACAAAATTCTGACTTTGTTATGAAAGCTTTTTCTGACACTGAATGTTTTGCCTTTGAATTTTGTTAATGGAATTTTTTTTTTTACATCAAATTATGATGACAATTTCATTGAACAAAAAATGTGTGGGTTTAAAATTTCAGTTTGTTAAAATACAGTGGTCTAAAATTCAGTGTGTATAATTTTACTGTAGAAAAAAGTCAGCATACATTTTTTTACTTAAAAACAATTCAGCATAAAAAAAATTCAGAGTGAAAAATTTCAGTGTAAAAATTCAGTGCAGACATTGTAAAATTAATTTAAAAAAAAATCAAATCATGGTGACAATTTCATTGAATAAAAGATTGTGAGCAAAATGTGTGTGTTTAAAAATTATGTTTGTTAAAATACAGGGTTTTAAAATTTAGTGTGTATAAATTCAGTATTAAAAAATTCAGCATTAAAAAAATGGGTGTAAAAGAATTTCAGTGCAGAAAAACGTGTTGCTTCAAAACTCAGGACTCTCTTCCGGTAAATTAAAAACGAAGCATCCTGTCTCAGAAGCAGCCAATGAGGTGTCAAGTTTGTAGTCACGTGACGTGAATATTCTGACAATAATATACAACAACGAATATTTCCACACTGAATTTTTCTGCATTTAATTTTTTTTTACATACATTTTTTACACTGAATTTTAAAACGCTGGATTTTTATCTAACTGAGTTTTTAAACACACACATTTTTATTCATTGAAATTGTCACCATAATTTGATTTTAAAAAATCAGTTGACAGAATACAAACCTTATTACGAAGCTTTTTTTTAACACTGAATTTTTTGCCTACAAATTTAGAATTTTGAGCAAAATTTGTGTGTTTAAAAATCACGTTTGTTAAATTACAATGGTTTTAATTTCAGTGTGTAAAAATTCAGCGTAAAAAAACCCTGAACTATTTGTTGCTACAAAACTCCAGACCCATTTCCAGTGAATTAAGACTAAAGCTACCGTTCCTGTCTCAGAACCAGCCAATGAGGTGTCAAGTTAGCAGTCACATGACGCGAATATTACGACGATAATATATCACAACAAATATCCTGGAATTTTTTTAGATTTGTTGAAGTAGAGCACACAATTCCCAAACAGGCTGAATAGTTTGATGTTGGAACAGTTTGCATCAGATGAAAAATGTGGGAATTGTAGAACTTTGAAGACTGTCCCATTCATTTCAATGGGAATTTCCCCCCAAAATTGGGAATTTCGGGAAAAGCGGGAACTTTTTTGAAAACGGTAAAAAACTTGAATGGTCTGAATTAATTGAAATGGTTGATGTTGGATTTTTTCAAATCGGTCAAGAAATGCTGAAGTGGTAACGTGTCGAATTGAGAAATGGTATTACGAAATTCCTGGAATTTTGGGAAAACCAGGAATTTTTCCAGTTCTAAAAACAACTTAGTTTTTTGTCCTGATTAAGAGGAATGTTTTGACGGTGGAACGGTTGAAATGCGTTGAAAAATGTGGAAGGAGTAGTCGTCAGAAACAAGGGTGGAAATAGGGCTTTGGAAAACCAGCATTTCTGGAAAATCCTGGACATTTTTTGATCTTGGAAAAAAAAAGTAGTTTAAATTCCCAGGATGGTGGAATGTGTTGAAGGTGGGATGGTTAGAATCGGTTGAAAAATGTGGAAATGGTGGAAGTCAGAAAAATGGCCAATTCATTTTGAATGGGAAAAATTTCCCGGAAAACCTGGTATTCTGGGAAATCTGGGAATTTTTTTGGGAATTTGTTAAGGGAAAGCCCGCGATTCCCGAATAGGCTGAACAGTTTGGAGTTGGAACGGTTTGAATCGGGTGAAAAATGTGGACGGTAGAGCGCGCCAAAATCTGGAGAAGAAGAAGTTGAAGAAGTTGAATAAATAGATGAATTTTGGTGTAGAAAACCCCTTTAGTTGTGTGAATGCTCCAAAGCATTCACACAACTAAAGGAGTTAATTCCCATCTGCAGACTCATTTAGAAAAGTGCGGGCTTTGTTGCCACCTGCAGCTGGGACGAGGAACTGCAGCGTATTCATTTTCTCCAGACTTACCTGCGGCCTTCAAGGCGGGGCCCACCTCTTCATACTCTAGACGCTGAGTTTTGTTCTTGTCGTACACCAGAAAAATGTCCTGACGGGGGGGGGGGGGTCAAAGGTCAGAGCCGAAAGCACGCAACAGAGGACGGAAAGGGAGTGGCGACCTCACTCACCGTCCACATCCGGATCTTTTCCCAGAGACTCTGGAACTCCCGCCAGTTGAGCTGCGCGATGCCTTGACTCTGGAGGAAAGGTTAGCGTCAAGGAGACTGACAAGCTACATGACCTTTGACGATTTAAACTAGAGATGTCCGATGATATCGGACTGCCGATATTATCAGCCGATAAATGCTTTCAAATGTGATATCGGAAATTATGGGTATCGGTTTCAAAAAGTAAAATGTATGACTTTTGAAAACGCGGACGTAGGGAGAAGTACAGAGCGCCAATAAACCTTAAAGGTACTGCCTTTGCGTGCCGGCCCAGTCACATAATAACTACGGCTTTTCACACACACAAGTGAATGCAACGCATACTTGGTCAACAGCCATACAGGTCACACTGAGGGTGGCCGTATAAACAACTTTAACACTGTTACAAATATGCGCCACACTGTGAACCCACACCAAACAAGAATGACAAACACATTTCGGGAGAACATCCGCACCGGAACACAACAGAACAAATACCCAGAACCCCTTGCAGCACTAACTCTTCCGGGACGCTACAATATACACCCCCCCCCCCGCTACCCTCTTATACTCCTTAGAGTGATATATTTTGGTACTTGACTCATGCAAACAGTTAGCATGCTAACGTTAGCATGTTGGCTATTTTAGATACTGTATATTTGAAGGTGTACGCCTCAGAATCATATTTTTGTATTTGACACATGCTAAGTGATAAGATGCTCGCCTTTTTGACAATTATTTCAGATATACACCTTACAGTCATATATTTGGCAGGGGTCCCCAAACGAATCCGGCCAGCCAGCGTCCAAAATCCGGCCCGCGGGAAGTCCCAAGTAAATTTTTTATTTATTTTATAATGTAATTTTTTCAAATCTGTCCTTTCTAATCCATTTTTACTGCTTGTTACTCTCGGTGTCTCTTAGCCGCTAAGGCAAATCATATACGGTAGTCTAAAAATGCATTTTCCCATCAATAATATATACATAGTGTATATATATATATATATATATATATATATATATTCCGAGAGCGATGATGTTATATTATTGTTTATACGGCCACGTTATTGTTTATACGGTCACCCTCAGTGTGACCTGTATATATATATGTATATATATATATGAAAATGAAAATGCCGATCCAGATCCAGTTTAAAAAAAAACTCCGGTCCGTGTTTTCCAACGCACCGATTTAAATAATACATTCCACTTTTCTGCTTCTCCGTAATTTCCGTTCCGCATTTTCCAGCACACCTTCAACACATCCACATGTCTGTGAATTCTCACGCAGTTGCTTTTAGCTGCTGGCATTACACGACAGGCTCTTCTCACTCTTTCCTGTGTCTCCCTCTCACAGACAGCAAGCGCACCTTCTTACACACGTCACATACTGTCACGACACATGTCACATACTGTCACGTCATACGTCACATACGTATACGTCCTCCCCGAGCAGAGAGGTAGCAGCATGGCTAACGTTAGCTGTGATGCTAGCGCAGCCGTGCGAGCAACGCTCCCTCTAAGGTGCTCGCCTGTGCAATTGCGCACTGTTTAAGCGTCCTCTGCGCATAGCAAATCTATGCCACGCACAAAATCTAATAAAAAAATAAGCGCATAACAATTTTCAACACACCGACATGACAGAGAAAACAGTTTTCGTCATCATTGTTCAAATATTGTGACGTCTGTCGAGACGCTTATCTCTATTCGGTGCCACACGCCCACGCCATCAAAATGCTGAGACAAAAATGTCCACATCAACACCGTATGAAAAAATTAGTGATTTTTTTTAGTTGTGATTTCCTTCTCTGCATGAAAGTTTAAAAGTAGCATATATTAATGCAGTATGAAGAAGAATGTTTTAATGTAGACATGCAAGCCTTGAAAGAAAATGTTGAAAATCAAGACTACATTTCCTGCAAATGGGTGCATTTCTACCCTATATTTTAACTTTAGATTTATTCTCATATCAAACTCTTTTGGCTGTCTTTTTGACACTTACATCCGGCGCCCCCCTCCACACCCTGGATTATAAATAATGTAAATAATTCAATGTGATTATCTTGTGTGATGACTGTATTATGATGATAGTATATATCTGATAGTATATATCTGTATCATGAATCAATTTAAGTGGACCCCGACTTAAACAAGTTGAAAAACTTATTTGGGTGTTACCATTTAGTGGTCAATTGTACGGAATATGTACTTCACTGTGCAACCTACTAATAAAAGTCTCAATCAATCAATCAAAACACATAGAATCATCATACTGCTGTGATTATATGCATCAAGTGTTCATTCAAGGCTAAGGCAAAATATCGAGATATATATCGTGTATCGCAATATGGCCTTAAAATATCGCAATATTAAAAAAAGGCCATATCGCCCAGCCCTAGTTCAATGATGCCATTTCTGTTTGTCATGTATAATCTTGTCTATTTTGTGTTTATCCTTGAATAAACAGGTCAGTTTCTTGTTACCAACCATTGTGTATTATTCAAACTCCCCTAATTCAGCTGGCTAGTTGTTATCAAGAGTACTAAAACCCTTTTCAACATGATTCTGACAACTAAGTAGGCTAAAGAACTTTAAACTTTAATACATGCTCGGATAGGCCAGTATCGGTCAGTATCGGTATCGGTCAGTATCGGTATCGGATCGGAAATGCAAAAACAATATCGGTATCGGATCGGAAGTGCAAAAACCTGGATCGGGACATCCCTAACACACACACACACACACACACACACACACACACACACATATGTGTGTGCGTTGACCCTGGATCTCAGGAAACAGAGTGGACCGACACCAGCAGATGACATGGCACCCCAAACCATCACTGATGGTGGAAACTTTACACTAGACTTCAGGCAACGTGGATCCTGTGCCTCTCCTGTCTTCCTCCAGACTCTGGGACCTCGATTTCCAAAGGAAATGCAAAATTTGCATGGTTGGGTGATGGTTTGGGGTGCCATGTCATCTGCTGGTGTCGGTCCACTCTGTTTCCTGAGATCCAGGGTCAACGCAGCCGTCTACCAGCAAGTTTTAGAGCACTTCATGCTTCCTGCTGCTGACCTGCTCTATGGAGATGGAGATTTCAAGTTCCAACAGGACTTGGCGCCTGCACACAGCGCAAAATCTACCCGTGCCTGGTTTACGGACCATGATATTTCTGTTCTAAATTGGCCCGCCAACTCCCCTGACCTTAGCCCCATAGAAAATCTGTGGGGTATTGTGAAAAGGAAGATGCAGAATGCCAGACCCAAAAACGCAGAAGAGTTGAAGGCCACTATCAGAGCAACCTGGGCTCTCATAACACCTGAGCAGTGCCAGAAACTCATCGACTCCATGCCACGCCGCATTAACGCAGTTATTGAGGCAAAAGGAGCTCCAACCAAGTATTAAGTATTGTACATGCTCATATTTTTCATTTTCATACTTTTCAGTTGGCCAACATTTCTAAAAATCCCTTTTTTATATTAGCCTTAAGTAATATTCTAATTTTGTGACACACGGAATTTTGGATTTTCATTTTTTGCCACTTCAAATCATCAAAATTAAATGAAATAAACATTTGAATGCATCAGTCTGTGTGCAATGAATAAATATAATGTACAAGTTACACCTTTTGAATGCAATTACTGAAATAAATCAAGTTTTTCCAAAATATTCTAATTTACTGGCTTTTACCTGTATTACTGTAAACTCCAAAGGAGACCTCCATGAATCCTCAGCACTCTAAAACAAGTCTCGCCTGAACAGGGACTTGAACCCTGGACCCTCAGATTAAAAGTCTGATGCTCTACCGACTGAGCTATCCAGGCTCTGATGGTCTCAGGGGTCTGTGTGTAGAAACTGGATCATGAAGGATACGTCCATGAGGACCACCAAGCTCTTGCAGTGCTCCAGTGCCAGGTGCTTCTCGCTGCCAGCCAACACTGACGACACACAACAACCACATGTCATTCATGTGTCAAACACACAACAAGCATTGTGTCAATTTGGGAACAGCAGTGATGTTGCATTATAGTTCAAACCACCAGATGGTGCTGTTGTCCCTTTCCTAAAACAGCCCCAGGACCATGTGGGGACAGCAGCTGGACTTTTACCTGCCTTGGGCATGTTGTCAAAATAAAATAACTTATTCATAATGAGATATATTGATACGTATCACCAGGCTAGATTGGAGCAGTACGCAGAAATGTATTATATCAATTTAAAATCTTTTTGTTTATATTAAATGTTTTTTAAAATACTTTTATCACTCAATTTGAATTAAATTTGATGCATATTTTTGAAAGAAAACAAATTCATGGAAAATAAATAAATACACTCTATTTTTCAGTACAATTTTTTTTAAACATTTTTTTATGTTTATTTATATAGTCCTAAATCACAAGTGTCTCAAAGGGCTGCACAAGCCACAACGACATCTTCGGTACAAAGCCCACAAAGCCCACATAAGGGCAAGGAAAAAATCACCCCAGTGGGACGTCGATGTGAATGACTATGAGAAACCTTGGAGAGGACCGCATATGTGGGTAACACCCCCCCCCCCCCCCCCGCCCCCCCCCTCCCTCTAGGGGAGACCGAATGCAATGGATGTCGAGTGGGTCTGACATAATATTGTGAGAGTCCAGTCCATAGTGGATCCAACATAATAGTAAGAGTCCAGTCCATAGTGGGGCCAGCAGGACACCATCCCGAGCGGAGACGGGTCCAATTTTAGCATCGTTAAAACATACATCCAAAAACTTTCCAACCAGAATTTGAACCTGAGTTTAAGAAAACGATCACACTCGGAATAATAACCCTGATATGGATCTTGAACTTTACTGATAAAAAAGACATTATCTAATATGGTGTTGCTTAACCATATTAGCCCCCGAGAGGGCTGCAAAACAATAACTTTCTCAACTGTGTGGCTATTAGTGATGGGTTGATGAGGCGTCATGAAGCGTTTCGACACATTGCAAAACTGTATTGATACTGTGTCGATACTGTGTCACTAAATACTGACATCTGCTGGACATTAAAAATCCCTACAGGCAACCTATGGACCGACTCAACTGACACTGATTTTATGACCTATATGGGGGTACGCGTACCCCTGGGGGTACTTGAAGGTATGCCAAGGGGTACGTGAGATTTTTAAAAAAATATTCTAAAAATAGTAACAATTCAAAAATCCTTTATAAATATATTTATTGAATAATACTTCAACAAAATATGAATGTAAGTTCATAAACTCAGTGAAGCACAAGCTCAGGTTTGTCACTAAAATGTCTGTCAAAAAGAAGTGTGAAAAGAAATGCAACAATGCAATATTCAGTGTTGACAGCTAGATTTTTTGTGGACATGTTACATAAATATTGATTTTTTTTTTTTTTTTGTGAAGAAATGTTTAGAATTAAGTTCATGAATCCAGATGGATCTCTATTACAATCCCCAAAGAGGGCACTTTAAGTTGATTATTACTTCTAGGTGTAGAAATATTTATTTATAATTGAATCACTTTTTTATTTTTCAACAAGTTTTTAGTTATTTTTATATCTTTTTTTCCAAATAGTTCAAGAAAGACCACTACAAATGAGCAATATTTTGCACTGTTATACAATTTAATAAATCAGAAACTGATGACATAGTGCTGTATTTTACTTCTTTATCTTTTTTTTTTTCAACCAAAAATGCTTTGCTCTGATTAGGGGGTACTTGAATTAAAAAAAAAAATTCGCAGGGGGTACGTTGCTGAAAAAAGGTTGAGAACCACTGACCTAGTATATACAATAATATAAACCAAGTCATTGTATTTCATTTAGGATTATTTCATAACTACGTTTAAATAAAAGTATATTTTTTGTCTTTTTTAGATACAGTCAATAAATAATGTGAACATGTATCATAACATGGAAATCTAAGAGAACGTGTTGACCGTGTGACTCTCTTTAAGAAGGGGAACCGGAGGGTGTGTTCCAACTATCGTGGGATCACACTCCTCAGCCTTCCCGGTAAGGTCTATTCAGGTGTACTGGAGAGGAGGCTACGCCGGATAGTCGAACCTCGGATTCAGGAGGAACAGTGTGGTTTTCGTCCTGGTCGTGGAACTGTGGACCAGCTCTATACTCTCGGCAGGGTCCTTGAGGGTGCATGGGAGTTTGCCCAACCAGTCTACATGTGCTTTGTGGACTTGGAGAAGGCATTCGACCGTGTACCCCGGGAAGTCCTGTGGGGAGTGCTCAGAGAGTATGGGGTAACGGACTGTCTTATTGTGGCAGTTCGCTCCCTGTATAATCAGTATCAGAGCTTGGTCCGCATTGCCGGCAGTAAGTCGGACACGTTTCCAGTGAGGGTTGGACTCCGCCAAGGCTGCCCTTTGTCACCGATTCTGTTCTAACCTTTATGGACAGAATTTCTAGGCGCAGTCAAGGCGTTGAGGGGATCTGGTTTGGTGGCTGCAGGATTAGGTCTCTGCTATTTGCAGATGATGTGGTCCTGATGGCTTCCTCCGGCCAAGATCTTCAGCTCTCACTGGATCGGTTCGCAGCCGAGTGTGAAGCGACTGGGATGGGAATCAGCACCTCCAAGTCTGAGTCCATGGTTCTCTCCCGGAAAAGGGTGGAGTGCCATCTCCGGGTTGGGGAGGAGATCTTGCCCCAAGTGGAGGAGTTCAAGTACCTCGGAGTCTTGTTCACGAGTGGGGGAAGAGTGGATCGTGAGATCGACAGGCGGATCGGTGCGGCGTCTTCAGTAATGCGGACGCTGTATCGATCCGTTGTAGTGAAGAAGGAGCTGAGCCGGAAGGCGAAGCTCTCGATTTACCGGTCGATCTACGTTCCCATCCTCACCTATGGTCATGAGCTTTGGGTCATGACCGAAAGGACAAGATCACGGGTACAAGCGGCCGAAATGAGTTTCCTCCGCCGAGTGGCGGGGCTCTCCCTTAGAGATAGGGTGAGAAGCTCTGTCATTCGGGGGGAGCTCAAAGTAAAGCCGCTGCTCCTCCACATCGAGAGGAGCCAGATGAGGTGGTTCGGGCATCTGGTCAGGATGCCACCCGAACGCCTCCCTAGGAAGGTGTTTCGGGCACGTCCGACCGGTAGGAGGCCACGGGGAAGACCCAGGACACGCTTGGAAGACTATCTCTCCCGGCTGGCCTGGGAACGCCTCGGGATCCCCCGGGAGGAGCTGGACGAAGTGGCTGGGGAGAGGGAAGTCTGGGCTTCCCTGCTTAAGCTGCTGACCCCGCGACCCGACCTCGGATAAGCGGAAGAAGATGGATGGATGGATGGATGGACGTGTTGTGAATGAGGATGCTTGTGGACCTGGAATTTTTTTTTTTTTTTTTACACATTTTTATTTAAAAAAAACAAAACAGTTTTTCCAACGTATTCAATTTTAGACGCTTTCTCTTCTTAGTTATTATTTCTCCGGCTGTAGAAAAGACCCGCTCACAGGGCACAGAGGAGGCGTATCGGTCACGTGACCAAAACAGCTCATGATCGGTCACGTGACTTTCTAAAAGCGGTACGCGCACCGACACAGGGTTTCGCTCTATGAGCTCGACGCATGTGTTGCCGAACCCATCACTAGTGGCTATATATAATTGTAATACACGTTTCCACCACTTGTGGCAGTAATGACAATATCAAACAAACAGAGGAAGTCTGGAGCTGAAGTCACAGAGAAGTTTCTGAAGCGCAAAAATTATGACTAAAGTGGTTTATTTCCATTTTAATTTTATTGACAGTTCAATTGAGAGGCATATTTATATTATTTATTACTACTTTACATTATTTATTTTAGCACTTCATGATTGTACGTATTTCTTTCATTATTTCTTTATGACTCCCTTCAAATGCAGTATATTTAATCAGCCTGACCTAAGTCTAAGGATTATGTGTTTTAAATAAATGATCTTTGTGATGAACACATGCTTTCATATCATTTGACAAGGTTGCAAACTGTAAATCGGTTAGATACTGTATGATTATTGAATATGATTAAAATCAAGAGTAATATTACTAATTCAGTGTTAACATTTAAGTGGGGCCACGGGCCCTTCTGTAGTGGAAAAGTTGGGCCCCGAGGTCTGAATGTTTAAGAATCCTTGATATAATTAATTTCAACAAATTATGTGAATTGCAATGTATTAATTATCTATTCAAGTTAACAATAATGATTTATTTATTTACTTTGTGTTACAAATTAAGTACAGGAACTGAACAAATGTGTTCATGATTGGAAAAGGGGTCGGATTAAGTAAGATCTGCTTCTTCCTACTCCTTCTCGCACAAGTTGAATGGTGAAACTGTAAATATGTGACGAGCCATATTGTAGTTATATGCAAGTTTACAATAAATTAATAGCAAACCAAACGGTCCTCAAGTGACTAACGCTGTTCGCCACTGGCGTTAGTGAAACTTTTCGATTCAATTTGCCATTGTGTTCGTATCAGTGACGGAGCAGGAAGGGGCTGGAAATATGTTTGAGGTCAGTGCCTTGTCATTCATTAAGTGAGATTTTACATGCGCTTCTTCACGCTAAATGATAGAAATACGAAAAAGGACAAAAAACAGCTGGATGTCCTATTTCCTCTATAGCAGGGGTCTTAAACTTATGGACCGAGGGCCATTTGTGGCCTACAGGCCCATATTTTGTGGCCCTCTGCTTAACTTTATAGTTTAGAGCACAGGTGTCAAACTCAAGGACTGGGGGCCACATGTGGCCCACCACATCATTTTATATGGCCCGCAAAAGCATAGAAATAGTAAGCCTCAATAAAATACTTTACTATCTATCGCCATTTTGACAGAAAAAGTACATATACATATTGTAAACTATTTTAAACTATTATATTATCTAATAATGCAAAAATATTATATTATCATACGTTCCATTTGTTATTGTTATATTTCAAATTACCCATCAAATTGTACACTTCAAAAAGGAATACAATTCACAGTAAAAACTGCCAGAACTTTACTGTAAAAAAAAAAAAAACAGTCGTTCTGTTTAAAAACAACAACCGCTACATTTACGGTAGAATGACAACAAAACGAAACTGTCAGCTCAGTCGCCAAAATTTTACTACAAAAAACAGTAGTACAAGTTTTACGTTTACATTAATAAGCCAGAAAAAAACAGCGTACGTTTTTTACGACATAATTTGAGCTGTCAGTTTTTAATCACTAAATACACCGATTTTTTTCCTACAGTGTACGAACAAAATTCATACGATAATTAAATGCATAGGCAATTGTGTAACAATATCATTAAGCAAATCCTCATTAAAGTAATAATCATATATTATTCACTGTTACATAACTGTGTTGTGGCTCTCAGTGAAAACCAGTTTGACACTCCTTGTTGAGGGTAATTGCGACCTGCACACCCTATAAATATATTATAGCAATATTGAATCCTACTATAAAGAACGGTCCAAACACAAAATAATATACAATAATATACAAAACCCAAAACCAGGGAAGTTGGCATGTTGTGTTAATCGTAAATAAAAACAGAATACAATGATTTGCAAATCCTTTTCAACTTATATTCAATTGAATAGACTGCAAAGACAAGATATTTAATGTTCGAACTGAGAAACTTAATTTCTTTTTGCAAATAATTATTAACTTAAAATTTAATGGCAGCAACATGTTGCAAAAAAATTGACACAGGGACATTTATACCACTGTGTTAAATGGCCTTTCCTTTTAACAACACTCAGTAAATATTTGGGAACTGAGGAGACCAATTTTTGAAGGGGGAATTATTTCCCATTCTTGCTTGATGTACAGCTTAAGTTGTTCAACAGTCCAGGGTCTCTGTTGTGGTATTTTAGGCTTCATAAAGCGCCACACATTTTTTAATGGGAGACAGGTCTGGACTACAGGCAGGCCAGTCTAGTACCCGCACTCTTTTACTATGACGCCCCGTTGATGTAACACGTTGCTTGGCATTGTCTTGCTGAAATAAGCAGGGGCGTCCATGGTAACGTTGCTTGGATGGCAACATATGTTGCCCCAAAACCTGTATGTACCTTTCGGCATTAATGGCGCCTTCACAGATATGTAAGTTACCCATGTCTTGGGCACTAATACACCCCCATACCATCACACATACTGGCTTTTCAACTTTGCGCTTACAACATTCCGGATGGTTCTTTTCCTCTTTGTTCCGGAGGACACGACGTCCACAGTTTCCAAAAACAATTTGAAATGTGGACTCGTCAGACCACAGAACACTTTTCCACTTTGCATCAGTCCATCTTAGATGAGCTCGGGCCCAGCAAAGCCGGCGGCGTTTCTGGGTGTTGTTGACAAATGGCTTCCACTTTGCATAGTAGAGTTTTAACTTGCACTTACAGATGTAGCGACGCACTGTAGTGACTGACAGTGGTTTTCTGAAGTGTTCCTGAGCCCATGTGGTGATATCCTTCACACACTTTTTTATGCAGGTCACAAGCTTAGTCGCTTACGTGCAGTGATTTCTCCAGATTCTCTGAACCCTTTGATGATATTATGGACGGTGGGTTGTGAAATCCCTAAATTCCTTGCAATAGCTCGTTGAGAAATGTTGTTCATAAACTGTTCGACAATTTGCTCACGCATTTGTTGACAAAGTGGTGACCCTCGCCCCATCCTGGTTTGTGATTGACTGAGCCTTTCATGGAAGCTGCTTTTATACCCAATCATGGCACCCACCTGTTCCCAATTTGCCTGTTCACCTGTGGGATGTTCCAAATAAGTGTTTGATGATTACTCAACTTTCTCAGTCTTTTTTGCCACTTGTGCCAGCATTTTTCAAATTCCAAATGAGCTAATATTTGCAAAAAATAAAGTTTTCCAGTTCGAACGTTAAGTATCTTGTCTTTGCAGTCTATTTAATTGAATATAGGTTGAAAAGGATTTGCAAATCATTGTATTCTGTTTTTATTTACCATTTACACAACGTGCCAACTTTACTGGTTGTGGGTTTTGTAACATGTAATTTTACTTTTATAATCATACAACTAGATCACCAAAGCTGCTGGTCGAAGTAGTTTAGTGATGAGGTTCAGAAATGGATACTTTGTGCGGCCCCCAGGTAGACTGAGTTTGAGACCCCTGTTCTATAGAGAGTGACGGCCACAAGCAGCCAATGAGAGCGCAGCACTGACCTCCTCCCTGGATGGTCTCTGTCAGCAGGCTATGGAGGTGATGAGGTTTACAGAATCCTCTCTGTAAACGACACAATGATGAATGCAACTTGACACACACGCTCGCTTTTCCAAACGACAACACGTTTCCTAACCTTGTTGCAGTGCTTCTTGAAGAGCACTTTCATGGCTTTTAGGGAAGGGAGCGCAGTCTGGTGAGGGAAATGAGGCTGCTGGAAGACACCAGAAGGAAATGTAGACATGACTCCACAATACCAAGGGAATAAATCAGGGGTGTCCAAACTAAGGGCCGCACACTGAAAATTATGTTTTTCATTTTCAATACCAATACAATATTTATTGTAACCATTAGGGCTCACCTCAATTTGGGTGAACGTTAAAGTTCCCGGGGACACAAAAGGGTCTCTGTCATAAAGTGATTAAAAAATAAGTCCAATATTCTCTGCTGGAGAAAGCCTACACCAAGTGAGGCCCTCGTGTGTGTGTGTGTGTGTGTGTGTGTGTGTGTGTGTGTGTGTGTGTGTGTGTGTGTGTGTGTGTGTGTGTGTGTGTGTGTGTGTGCATATATTAATATAATGGATATATAATTGGATATTAAGAGTATGTGAAAGTTTGACTTCTACCTTGTTTACTTCCTTGGAGAGTGTTTCGCATTTTTACCATCATGCTTTGTAATGGATTTAAATGGGTGTAATTAGGGATGTCCGATAATGGCTTTTTGCCGATGTCCGATATTGTCCAACTCTTTAATTACCGATACCGATATCAACCGATACCGATATACAGTAGAGATGCGCGGATAGGCAATTATTTCATCCGCAACCGCATCAGAAAGTCGTCAACCATCCGCCATCCACCCGATGTAACATTTGATCAGAACCGCATCCGCCCGCACCCGCCCGTTGTTATATATCTAATATAGACGATGCAAGGCATTAGTGAGGTTATAAAGCTTTTGCCTGTTAAAGAAAGGAGACTGATCCAATGCAGTGCAGACATTCGCGTGCCACGCTGTCATGGCCCAGACGCACACCAGTGCGCAATCATATGGGAGCCGCGCTGAGCGCACCTCCAAGCGCGTCTCGCTGCCGGCGACGGCCGCGTATGAGCCCGACGCTCCAGCGCCATCCATTTTCAGGGCTAGTTGATTCGGCAGGTGGGTTGTTACACACTCCTTAGCGGGTTCCGACTTCCATGGCCACCGTCCAGCTGCTGTCTATATCAACCAGGGTGAGCCCCACCCCTTTCGTGAGCGCACTGTGCGCGGAGTGACCCCTGTTACGCGCCCCTGGCAATGGGGGTGGCGGGCAGGTAAGCTGCGCGGGCGGAGCGCGCGGAGTGACCCCTGTTACGAGCCCCCGGCCACGGGGGTGGCGGGCAGGTAAGCTGCTTACCTGCTGCGCGTGGCGCCGGCCGCGGCGAAGGCGGACGAGGCGGGGTGTCGGTGCGGTGGGCGCGGTGGTGACCCTGGACGTGCGTCGGGCCCTTCTCGCGGATCGCCTCAGCTACGGCTCCCGGTGGGGCCCTCTCGGGGGAAGGGGCCTCGGTCCCGGACCCCGGCGAGGCGTCACTGCTCCGCTCCGTAAAAGTGTCCATCTCTTTTTCTTTTTTTTTCTTCTGTTGTGGCATATACAGCAGGTGCCTGCTCGTTTTTCGTATGTGGGTAACAACATTTAACTATGTATATATATTTCCGAATTGGTTTAACTGCCACCCGCCTGAATCTATTTAAAATCTTTTTTTTTTTTTTTCAACCACCCGACCCGACCCGACCCGCGGATAAAATCTAATTTTTTTTAATTTCATCCGCCCGATCCGCGGATAATCCGCGGACTCCGCGGTTGTGCCCGCAAACCGCGCATCTCTAATATACAGTCAAACTTGCCAACCCTCCCGGATTTTCCGGGAGACTCCCGAAATTCAGCGCCTCTCCCGAAAACCTCCCGGGACAAATTTTCTCCCGAAATTCAGGCGGAGCTGGAAGCCACGCCCCCTCCAGCTCCATGCGGACCTGAGTGACGTGTCAACAGCCTGTATTCACGTCCGCTTTCCCACAATATAAACAGCGTGCCTGCCCAAGCACGTTATAACTGTAGAATGATGGAGGGCGAGTTCTTGGTTTCTTATGTGGGTTTATTGTTAGGCAGTTTCATTAACATCCTCCCAGCGCGGTAACAACACACAACAACAGCAGTCATGTTTTATTCTACCGTAAAGCAGTTCGTCTGCCGTAAACAGCAATGTTGTTGTAATATATTGAGTTGGAGGCAATAACCGGGCGAGGTGATGAAGTACGTCTCTTTACTGTAGACTTCAGAACAGACTCACACACTTGACGTCAGGTGCGCAACACCACGTAAATCGTTGGCCAACCAAAAAGTAACCCCAGTACGCTATAGCCAACATTCACCAGGAGATGGCAACAGACAAACATAGATCACTCTATTACATTCCTCCCTTTTAGAAATGTAGAAGTTACTCAAAATAAATAAACAACCCAACCAAAAAATGCAGCAGCTCAATTAAAAAACTGTCCTTAAGCCACATTCTTTCTTTTTTTTAGTACTGAACTCTTAACCCTCATTTGTAAACAATAACATGCTTATTATACAAACAGTATTTGTACACCTTTAACACAGATTTT
Organism: Nerophis lumbriciformis; assembly: GCF_033978685.3. NCBI lineage: Eukaryota > Metazoa > Chordata > Actinopteri > Syngnathiformes > Syngnathidae > Nerophis > Nerophis lumbriciformis. The sequence continues at coordinate 6,311,554 of NC_084564.2, forward strand.
TATACTGTCTTCAGAGGTTCAGTTTTTTCGGTGGTACTCGAAACCTTTCTGGGTACCTGCGAAAGGGTGTTCAGCATGGTTAGAAAAACAGTGACAGAGAATAGAACAAGGATGGACAATTCAACCCTTAACTCAACAATGAGTAGATGAGTGTTATGTGTGTGTATATGTGTAAATAAATGAACACTGAAATTCAAGTATTTCTTTTATTTATATATTGTGTTATGTGTGACCATGTCTGCTGACATTTTGTGTTGGTTTGAATTTTTTTTTTTTTTTTGTACAATGACTGGAGAAGGTTGTTTGCATTGGGTCATATAGGTAAATGCTGCACATAGCTCCTTTCACACCATAAATAAAGGTAATTGAGCTGAATGATGCTCGTTATCCAATAGTTGGAGACCTAATGGCAGCATTCATTTGCCAGATGCAAGCTCCCTGTGGGTATGACCCCTCATTGAAGTTAAAGACGTCGTGACACCCCTGCTCTAGATCAACTTCAAATGTATCCATCCATTATAGGTTTTTATTAGTTTTTTATGGTTTCTTTGGTTTTTATGCCCTTTTTGTCAAAGAAAAGCTTGTTTTATTTGTATAGCCAACACACATATGAAACAGTGGAATATTTGAGCCTGGAGTCGATCAATAATTCATAGCAACATTGATTTTGATTTATTATTATTTTTTGAGCAATGACTGTTTTGAAGAAAAAAATCAGCCTGCATGGCATCTTTGTGTTATTAGTAGAGATGCCAATAAATGCTTTAAAATGTAATATCGGAAATTATCGGTATCAACCTCCCGATATTCCCGGGAGACTCCCGAATTTCTCCCGGACAACATTATTGGGCGCGTGCCTTGAAGGCACTGCCTTTTGCGTCCTCTACAACCTGTCGTCACGTCCGCTTTTCCTCCATACAAACAAACGTAATATGTGCGACTTCTACAAACACACAAGTGAATGCAAGGCATAATAATAATAATAATGACTTAGATTTATATAGCGCTTTTCTAGACACTCAAAGCGCTTCACAGAGAAGTGAGAAGCCATCATTCATTAACACCTGGTGGTGGTAAGCTACTTTCATAGCCACAGCTGCCCTGGGGTAGACTGACGGGCATACTTGATCAACAGCCATACAGGTCACACTGAGGGTGGCCGCATAAACAACTTTAACACTGTTACAAATATGCGCCACACTGTGAACCCACACCAAAAAAGAATGACAAACACATTTCGGGAGAACATCCGCACCGTAACACAACTCAGTGGCCTAGTGGTTAGAGTGTCCGCCCTGAGATCGGTAGGTTGTGAGTTCAAACCCCGGCCGAGTCATACCAAAGACTATAAAAAAATGGGACCCATTACCTCCCTGCTTGGCACTCAGCATCAAGGGTTGGAATTGGGGGTTAAATCACCAAAATGATTCCCGGGCGCGGCCACCGCTGCTGCCCACTGCTCCCCTCACCTCCCAGGGGGTGATCAAGGGTGATGGGTCAAATGCAGAGAATAATCTCGCCACACCTAGTGTGTGTGTGACAATCATTGGTACTTTAACTTTTTTTAACTTTAAACACAACAGAACAAATACCCAGAACCCCTTGCAGCACTAACTCTTCCGGGACGCTACAATATACGCCCCCGCTACCACCAAACCCCACCCCCCCAACCCGCCCACCATCCAGCGGTGCATCACAACAAATTTAGGCATAATAATGTGTTAATTCCACGACTGTATATATCGTTATCGGTTGATATCGGAATCGGTAATTAAGAGTTGGACAATATCGGATATCGATAAAAAAGCCATTATCGGAGATCTGTCGTTATTAGTGTCAATATTTCCTCATTACATTTCACCTATCTGCTCTTTTATTCCACTTTTATGTCGGATTTTTTGCAATGGTAATTTTAAAATGTGCTGCGGGCCGCACTTTGGACACCCTCGGATTAACTGATGCGCCTTACCGCTTGTATTGAAGACTGGTCAGGTGTTGCCGAGCTTGAAGCCGGACTGAAAACACAGGAGAGTCAGGGAACTGTAAAGAAGGCTGCAGGAAGTGTGTGTCAATCCTAACGAGCGGACAAAAAGGACTCACGTGGAGGCGTGGCCTCGCTCCGTCAGCACCCTCAGGAGAAAGGAGCCCTGCTGATTGGGCTCGGCGGTGGACGGGATGATGACGTAGCGACCCGGCGGCAGGGTGCCTCGCAGCACCACCTCACGCCGGGAGGAGTAATGGCTGCTGCAGAGCACTGGGCGCAGGACGCTCAGGTCCTGAGGGGACAGGTGCTTGTCCTCGTGAGGCGCCTGGAGGGAACACACATGAAAACAAGCTTGACTTTGATGCTTATTTTTTTGTCTTTATTTAATTCATGGCCCCAGGACACTTTAAAATGTGTCACCTGAACAGGGACTCGAACCCTGGACCACCGATGGGATTTACGGTTCTTTGAAGGGAGAAGGGAACCGGATCGTGTGGAGCTGTTCAAAAAACTGGCTCGATGTTATAGTTCTTTTTTCTTTTTTTTTTAGCAACAAAATAATCACTGGTAGCCATTATAAGATAAGATGTGGATAAGTATGATTTAAAATTAAATAAAATGATTCTGAAATATTGGCAAAATTTTATTTAGTTTTTAGTTTTTACTGTAAATATTCCTTAAGGTGGTCCTATGTCCCCATGCTTTGACAGGAATATCACTATTTACAATTGGCCCTAACCGGAATAACTTTGTAGCGTTTTAAAGATACAGATAAAAAATTAAAAATTAAAACAAATAAATAAAAAAATAAAAAAATGTAAATACACAGTAAATAACAAATAATAATTTAAAAAAATACACAAAACAAGTAAGAATTAAATGTATGCACTGGAAATTATATGCAACTGCCAAGATTTGGAACTTTATTTCTAGAAATGTTCCTAGTTTTAAGAGCTATTTACCCATTTTTAGTGACTGACTTTATAATCATAATCACAATCTTAATTTCAGCATGAAAGGGTATAGTTATTCCATAATTAAAAATGTTAATAACGAGAATATAACTATTGGAATAAGATATTTTGGTTTTCTCCACACAGAAAATCTTGTTTAAAGATCTGCCGTTTCTTTTCTTTTCTCCTCTGCTCCCCCCTATCCCTTGTGGAAGGGGAGACACACAGATCCGGTGGCCATGGATGGGGTGCTGGCTGTCCGGGGTCGGGACCCGGGGTGGACCGCTCGCCTGTATATCGGTTGGGAACATCTCTGCGCTGCTGACCCGTCTCCGCTCGGGATGGTTTCCTGCTGACCCCACTGTGGACTGGACTCTTACTGTTATGCTGGATCCACTATGGACTGTACTCTCACAATATTATGTTAGACCCACTCGACATCCATTGCATTCGGTCTCCCTAGAGGGGGGGGGTTACCCACATATGCGGTCCTCTCCAAGGTTTCTCATAGTCATTCACATCGACGTCCCACTGGGGTGAGTTTTTCCTTGCCCTTTTGTGGGCTCTGTACCGAGGATGTCGTTATGGCTTGTGCAGCCCTTTGAGACACTTGTGATTTAGGGCTATATAAATAAACATTGATTGATTGATTGATTGAAAGATTCTGCAACATCCCGAGGATGCTTAATTTAAGCACTGCGAGTTTAATAAAGCTTGTTTTTCGGAATAAAATACTCATTTGTATGCATACAGATCTTAATTTAGGATGTCTGCATTTTTTGACTAAAATCTAATCTTTTTATTTTATATTTTGTCAGCTCTTTTTTCCTTTGTGTGTATGAAAGTGTTGATAAAACTAGAATAAAAATTAGGACATATTAAAAATATAAATACTAAATTTGACTACCCTATGCAGTGTTTGTACACTTGACCTACATCGGAACAAAAAGCCATAAAAGTGAATCCAGAATTTTAAAAGTAACTACAAAAAAAATTAATATATAAACAAAAACAATTGGAAATAATTTTTTAAAACCGTGTGACATTGTACCTGCATGTGCATAAATAAACTAGCGCCTCACAACTACGAATTCACGAACGAATCTCTACCCTGGACCTTCAGAATAAAAGTCTGATAATCTACCAATTGAGCAATCCAGGTTGTGTGCTGTTTGCATACCGGGTAGATATGCAGAGCGATGGACAGGGTGATTCCTCTGCGCCGCTGATATTTCTGCATCAGAGCCAAAATGAAGGAGCAGGACTTCGAGGAGTCACTGGATCTGTTGTCCCGCTGGGAGAGGACAAAGTCGTACTGTGGATTCTGCCAGTACCAACCTGGAACACACACACACACACACACACACACACACACACACACACACACACACACACACACACACACACACACACACACACACACACACACACACAGGATGGAGTTTAGGATTATTAGCTAGGATTATGAAATCATGTGTAGAAAATAATCTGTTCCAGGGTCAAACTGTGGCCACCCTTCAAGCTTTATTAAGTGTACAAGCACTGTTTGCCATGTTGTGTGAGTGTGTGTGTGTGCGTGTGTGTGTGTGTGTGGGTTCCGGTACCCCCATGAGGAGAGCCACCCGCCGAAACCCGCGGCACCCAGCTCCCATGATGCATTGCGCACACCCACGGCTGCACGCTGGCGCCCGTCGGCTCGCTGAGGTCAGACAGGTGACACACCTCCATGGTCTCAAAGTTCTGCCGGAAGTCCGACACCGACATCCTGCAGGAGGAGACGCAACAAGGAGCACAGGATGGACATTTATCCTCCTCTTCTAATTTCTTCACACCAATTTCTCCTTTTTGTGTTCTTCCTTTCTGCTTTGTACATTAACCTTCATCACCAGCATGCAGTGTCTGGTGATGTTTTTTTTTTACTGTAATATTACTACAGTACTACCAATATCATTTTATAATAACTCACCAGAACTCCCCATCCTCCCGTCGGACTCGCTCCAGTCTCTTTTGCTCCTGCGGGCTCACTGTGTTCCACTCTGGACTGCAAAGGAAGTAAAAAAAAGAAAGGGTATTTATTCACTTCAGTAGTTTTACTGCAAACCCCGTTTCCATATGAGTTGGGAAATTGTGTTAGATGTAAATATAAACGGAATACAATGATTTGCAAATCTTTTTCAACCCATATTCAATTGAATATGCTACAAAGACAACATATTTGATGTTCAAACTGATACACTTTGTTTTTTTTGCAAATAATCATTAACTTTAGAATTTGATGCCAGCAACACGTGACAAAGAAGTTGGGAAAGGTGGCAAAAAATACTGATAAAGTTGAGGAATGCTCATCAAACACTTATTTGGAACATCCCACAGGTGAACAGGCAAATTGGGAACAGGTGGGTGCCAGGATTGGGTGTAAAAGTAGAGTCCCTGAAATGCTCAGTCATTCACAAGAAAGGATGGGGCGAGGGACACCACATTGTCAACAAATGCATGAGCAAATTGTTGAACAGTTTAAGAAAAACCTTTCTCAACCAGCTATTGCAAGGAATTTAGGGATTTCACCATCTACGGTCCGTAATATCATCAAAGGGTTCAGAGAATCTGGAGAAATCACTGCACGTAAGCGGCTAAGCCCGTGACTTTTGATCCCTCAGGCTGTACTGCATCAACAAGCGACATCAGTGTGTAAAGGATATCACCACATGGGCTCAGGAACACTTCAGAAACCCACTGTCAGTAACTACAGTGGGTCGCTGCATCTGTAAGTGCAAGTTAAAACTCTCCTATGCAAGGCGAAAACCGTTTATCAACAACACCCAGAAACGCCGTCGGCTTCGCTGGGCCTGAGCTCATCTAAAATGGACTGATACAAAGTAGAAAAGTGTTCTGTGGTCTGACGAGTCCACATTTCAAATTGTTTTTGGAAACTGTGGACGTCGTGTCCTCTGGACCAAAGACGAAAAGAACCATCCGGATTGTTATAGGCGCAAAGTTGAAAAGCCAGCATCTGTGATGGTATGGGGGTGTATGAGTGCCCAGGACATGGGTAACTTAAACATACTGTATGTGAAGGCGCCATTAATGCTGAAAGGTACATACAGGTTTTGGAGCAACATATGTTGCCATCCAAGCAATGTTACCATGGACGCCCCTGCTTATTTCAGCAAGACAATGCCAAGCCACATGTTACATCAATGTGGCTTCATAGTAAAAGAGTGCAGGTACTAGACTTGCCTGCCTGTAGTCCAGACCTGTCTCCCTTGAAAATGTGTGGCGCATTATGAAGCCTAAAATACCACAACGAAGACCCCCGGACTGTTGAACAACTTAAGCTGTACATCAAGCAAGAATGGGAAAGAATTCCACCTGAGAAGCTTCAAAAATGTGTCTCCTCAGTTCCCAAACGTTTACTGAGTGTTGTTAAAAGGAAATGCCATGTAACACAGTGGTGAACATGCCCTTTCCCAACTACTTTGGCACGTGTTGCAGCCATGAAATTCTAAGTTAATTATTATTAGCAAAAAAAAATAAAGTTTATGAGTTTGAACATGGGGCTTCACGGTGGCAGAGGGGTTAGTGCATCTGCCTCACAATACGAAGGTCCTGAGTAGTCTTGGGTTCAATCCCGGGCTCGGGATCTTTCTGTGTGGAGTTTGCATGTCCTCCCCGTGACTGCGTGGGTTCCCTCCGGGTACTCCGGCTTCCTCCCACTTCCAAAGACATGCACCTGGGGATAAGTTGATTGGCAACACTAAATTGGCCCTAGTGTGTGGATGTGAGTGTGAATGTTGTCTGTCTATCTGTGTTGGCCCTGCGATGAGGTGGCGACTTGTCCAGGGTGTACCCCGCCTTCCGCCCGATTGTAGCTGAGATAGGCTCCAGCGCCCCCCGCGACCCCAAAGGGAATAAGCGGTAGAAAATGGATGGATGGATGGAGTTTGAACATCAAATATGTTGTCTTTGTAGTGCATTCAACTGAATATGGGTTGAAAAGGTTTTGCAAATCATTGTATTCCGTTTATATTTACATCTAACACAATTTCCCAACTCATATGGAAACGGGATTTGTAGTAATAAGTAGCACATGAATTAATTTGAATAATTTAGAGCACCCATTCAGGTCACTCCATGGCCCCTCCCACTCGGTGTTGCCCCACGGGTTATTAATGCGCACCAGGTCCACTGGTCCATATGTGGTCTGCACCTGGGGATCGAACATAATGGAGATGTGTGACGTTCGCAAACGAATCAAGTCTTTCAAACGGCTCTTTTAAGTGAACAATGAGAAGCGTTTCCCAGGTGTGAGCCGTTCATTTGGGAGACGTTTATGCAAATGCAAAATTTAGCGTCCAGCAGTTGCCCACTCTGCACTGGACTAGAATAGAAATGAGTCAGAGTTAAATTAAATTAAATTAACCTATTACTTTTTATTTAAAAAAATATACTTTTACGTATAAAATTATATATATATATATATATGTATGTGTGGGAAAAAAATCACAAGACTATTTCATCTCTACAGGCCTGTTTCATGAGGGGGTTCCCTCAATCATCAGGAGATTTTAATGGGAGCATTCACATACCATGGTTTATATAGGGCACAGAGTGGGTGGGTACAGGCTGGCGTAGGGGCGTGGTGATTGGCTCATGTGTTACCTAGGAGGTGTTTCCGTCTGTGGCGGCATGCTGTTACAATTTCGCTGCGCTTGTTGAGGGATGACAGGTCTGGACGGTATATAATAAACAGTTTCTCTTTCAAGCATAGGTTGCATCTTTTATTACCACTATTGTAAGGTGTGCTGGATGCAAGAATTTGCCATGTTATTGAATATTCAACATTATTGTCTTTGAGGTCCCAAATGTGTTTGCTGAGTTCTGTGGTATTCCGCAGGTTTTGGTTCCTGAAAGAAGCCTTGTGATTGTTCCATCTGGTTTTGAACTCTCCCTCGGTTAATCCTACATATGTGTCGGATGTGTTAATGTCCTTGCGTGTTACCTTAGATTGGTAGACAACTGATGTTTGTAAGCACCCCCCGTTGAGAGGGCAATCAGGTTTCTTTCGGCAGTTGCAGCCTTTGTTGGTTTTGGAGTCGCTCTGTCCGGGGGCCGACGGCTCATTTGCAATTGTTTTGTTGTGGTTTGAGATAATTTGTCGTATATTGTTCATGCAGCTCTAGCTCAATTTAATGTTGTTCTTGTTGAATACTTTTCTTAGGATGTTGTCTTTGGGAAAGTGTTTGTCAATCAGATTGAGGAATTTGTGTCCAATGTTAGTTGAGACGTTTTTGCTGTATGGGGGGTTGTACCAGATGATGTCGTTTCGTTTTCTGTTCTTTTTTGGTTGGTTTCCTGGCGTGGGTTCATAGGTGAGGGTGAAATTGTATCCGCTTTCATCAAGGGCTTTTTGGTACGGGGGGGTTGCTTGGTCAAATTCAGCTTTGCTAGATGACAGCATCGATAGCCTTTTATTAATTCCGGTAGGTATTCTTTTCGTGGTGGTGGGTGGGTGGTTGCTGTCATGGTGCACGTATTGGAGTGTTGTGTTGGATTTCGTGAATGGTTGGTAGCTGTTATTTCTCAGGTTGAAAGTGACGTCAAGGAAGTTGACGGTTTGCTTGTTGGCTTCAATCGTGATCCGTAGGCTGTTCTCTTTGAAAATTTGGCATATGCGCTATATATATATATATATATATATATATATATATATATATATATACACACACACACACACACACACACACATATATACGTGTATGTATATATGTGTGTATATACAGTACAGGCCAAAAGTTTGGCCACACCTTCTCATTCAATGGGTTTTCTTTATTTCCATGACTATTTACATTGTAGATTGTCACTGAAGGCATCAAAACTATGAATGAACACATGTGGAGTTATGTACCTACGAAAAAAAGGTCAAATAACTGAAAATGTGTTTTATATTCTAGTTTATTCAAATCAGCCACCCTTTGCTCAATGAGCTTCAAGAGGTAGTCACCTGAAATGGTTTTCACTTTACAGGGGTGCTTGAAGTTCATCGAGAGAATGCCAAGAGTGTGCAAAGCAGTAATCAGAGCAAAGGGTGGCTATTTTGAAGAAACTAGAATATAAAACATGTTTTGAGTTATTTCACCTTTTTTTGTTAAGTACATAACTCCACATGTGTTCATTCGCCCTCTCCCCCCTCTCTGACGGACATCTACACCTCCCGCTGCCTCAACAGAGCCAGTGCCATCATCAAGGACAGCACCCACCCTGGCTCTGACCTGTTCCACCTGCTGCCCTCTGGGAAGCGCTGCAGGTGCATTAAAACCAAAACAAACAGGCTAAAGAACAGCTTCTTCCCCAGGGCCATAACCATCCTGAACGGACTGCCCCATTGTCCCTCATAACTGCCTTCTCTTCGGTGCAATAACCCATTCCACCAACCACCCTGTTTTTGTTTTTGTTTTTTTCATGTATATATTCATTTCACACCATATTCATTGCACTTCTACATTTTTTATATTTTTATATATTTGCACATTGTTTTTCTAGCATGCACACATCGCACTGTATGGAATGGCCTCAATCTCGTTACCTTGCGTAATGACAATAAAGCTGATTCTGATTCTGATTCATAGTTTTGATGCCTTCAGTGACACTCTACAATGTAAATAGTCATGAAAATAAAGAAAACACATTGAATGAAGAGAAAGTGTGTCCAAACATTTGTTCTGTACTGTATATAATGTACTAATAATGGAAACGGGGTTTGTATATATATATATAAGAAATACTTTAATTTCAGTGAATTCTAGCTATAAATATACTCCTCCCCCTTAACCCCGCCCCCCGGCACCGCCCACCCCCCCAATCTCCCGAATTCAGAGGTCTCAAGGTTGGCAAGTATGTTGGCATACCACTATATGGAGCCATAGTGTGAGAATCACTGCATAATCTATTCTATACATGTATTCCTATTAACTATGCTATTTATAATCTGATTACCGGTACATGATTATGTACATTCTATAGTTCTCCTGGTACTACCGTATTTTCCGCACTATTAGCCGCACCTAAAAACCACAAATTTACTCAAAAGCTGACAGTGCGGCTTATAACCCGGTGCGCTTTATATATGGATTAATATTAAGATTCATTTTCATAAAGTTTCGGTCTCGCAACTACGGTAAACAGCCGCCATCTTTTTTCCCCGTAGAAGAGGAAGTGCTTCTTCTTCTACGCAAGCAACCGCCAAGGTAAGCACCCGCCCCCATAGAACAGGAAGCGCTTCTTCTTCTACTGTAAGCAACCACCCGCCCCGGTAGAAGAAGAAGAAGCGCGCGGATATTACGTTTCATTTCCTTTGTGTGTTTACATCTGTAAAGACCACAAAATGGCTCCTACTAAGCGACAGGTTTCCGGTTCATGAAAAGACGCAATCTCTCCATCCGCACACGGACTACTATTTCACAGCAACTGCCTAAAGACTTTCAAGAAAAGCTGGCTACTTTCCGTGCATATTGTAAAAACAAGATAGCTGAAAAAAAGATCCGGCCAGAGAACATTATCAACATGGACGAGGTTCCACTGACTTTTGATATTCCTGTGAACCGCACTGTGGATACAACGGGAGCACGTACGGTGAATATTCGCACCACAGGGAATGAGAAGTCATCCTTCACTGTGGTTCTAGCTTGCCATGCTAATGGCCAGAAACTTCCACCCATGGTGATATTCAAAAGGAAGACCTTGCCAAAAGAGACCTTTCCAGCCGGCGTCATCATAAAAGCTAACTCGAAGGGATGGATGGATGAAGAAAAGATGAGCGAGTGGTTAAGGGAAGTTTACGCGAAGAGGCCGGGTGGCTTTTTTCACGCAGCTCCGTCCATGTTGATATACGACTCCATGCGCGCCCACATCACGCTGGTTTTTAATATATTATTAAAGTTTGACTGACCTATCCGACTGTTTTTTTGACATTCCTTTAGCGCAGTTAGATGCGGCTTATAACACGGGGCGGCTTATAGGTGGACAAAGTTTTGAAATATGCCGTTCATTGAAGGCGCGGCTTATAACCCAGGGCGCCTTATGGTGTGGAAAATACGGTATTTGGTACTAAGTTTTGTGCCGTGCATGAACCTAATGAACCCACTTTGGCATTGTTGAACACGAGTATTAATGTCTGTAGTTTTCTACTCTCTCTGCTATGTCGTCTGAGTCCGTGCTTGATGCCCTACCCTTTTTTTTCATAAAGCATATATAGGTCACTCATAACCAACTGCATGTTTAGCGGATGCATTCAATTTTCAATCCAAAACTCATAAAAAACTGTTCTGAATGACAAATGTGTAGAAATGTTGGAATTTTACGCCGATTAATATAAACAACACTAATTACCTCCTCGACCGCCGTCAGCGAGTAGGCGTGTCTGAACATGATTCCCAGCTCATTCCTGCTCTCCAGAGGACCCTGCGGGCAAACGCGTCCATTCAAAATATTTACAGGAAAGCGTTGACTCATCGCCAAGAAGAAATGACGATTCAGATTTAAATGGTGGGATTAAACGTGACCAAACAGGTTCTCCTCTTCCTTACGAGCGTGTTGGCGCAGTTAATGAGCGCTCCTTTGGCCAGCATCTGTCTGACCAACACTGGAAGATCTCTGGGCAGCAAAGACACGTTTAAAACCTCGGCCACGCCCCCCGTCATGTCCACCATCGCCTCGTGAGGGAAGCCCATGTCCAGAGCTCGATAGCCTCCTTTCAACCTGGCGCACACACACACACACACACACACACACACACACACACACACACACATGTTATCATTTGGAATGGGGACCAAGTTTTTGATCATCACTTGTGGGGACCACCCTTTCTACAGGTTGTGAAGGCATAAAAAAAAATGGTGTAAAATGTCCACTGCCCAGTTAGCTCATACACGTCTTTAAATCTCTGGATTGATGAAGTAATGTGCTGATCATTCTTACTGGGGGCCCTGGGGAAAAAGAGTTAATATGGTTCACGGGGACCAAATTTAAATCATTTTGCATAATTCACACAAATTTGTATGTGACTACTGTCGGAGGCAGATATTTATATATATCCGAATTTAAGTGTTACTTCTTTTATTTCATAATCATATTACAAAACAGCTAGTGTTTTTCTTCCAATTGTGGTCTTTTGGTTGTCTGCAAAAACTGTGTGCTTAACCTTGAATGAGGAATGTAAGAAAGAGAGATACTCGTTTCTCTTATCTAGCCTTATTCCCAGGTGCGGAGGACAATGGGCATGTTTTTTGGCTGGAGGGACATGAGTGCGAGGGTGGGAGAGAGAGAGAGACTTAAGAGGGGAGAGGGTTTTTCGCCATTCTGGCGGCGCGATTGAATGTTCTAGGCTGGACTGGTCTCAATGTATATGCAAAGCTTTGCAAATATATTACAAAATACCTATTCTGTCTCTGGTGGTTTTTCTACTCAGCTTTAAGTGTCGTAAAGAGCTTGGGAGCAACTTGTGACTTGAATTCCCTGGGAGGAACAACTGGTCCAAACGCAACACTACTTAGGACCATTTAAAAAAAAAAAAGAAAGTTCAAATGAAATATGACATGATGGTCAGAATACATCACTACAGCTGTCCTCTTATAGGAAGTTTCACCACTTAAATGTTCAAGCAACTCCTGCATCTTCTGTGACATTACTGAAAACTGCTATTTAGCAGTAATGAAGTTGTCTGCAACTCCAACTACCATATATAGAAGGATGGAACATTCTGAATGTGAATCATACTTTAAGGTAATAATGTTTTATAATCATGCTGTATGAAAAATGTCATCCTAAGGAACACTAAACCAGATTTTGTTTTTGGAAAAATATCTTAGTTTTAACTAAGGATGGATACCATACAGAATCACAGTACTATTAATGAGGGGGCTGCTGTGCAAATGTCTCACACTTAAACTAACCAGTAAACATGTTTTATGGGCCAAAGCTTAGGCATCTTCAGAATGGATCTATCATTTAAAAAGGTTTCCCTTCAGGTGACCTGTTTTTTTGTCCCCATACCGTCAGAGGTCCCCTAAAGGGGACTGTGTAGACCAGGGGTCGGCAACCCAAAATGTTGAAAGAGCCATATTGGACCAAAAATACAAAAACAAATCTGTCTGGAGCCGCAAAAAATTAAGAGCCATATTACATACAGATAGTGTCTCATAGAATTAAGAGGACTTAAAGGAACCTCAAATATAGCTACAAATGAGGCATAATGATGCAATATGTACATATAGCTAGCCTAAATAGCCTGTTAGCACCGATTAGCTTGCAGTCATGCAGTGACCAAATATGTCTGATTAGCACTCCACACAAGTCAATAACATCAACAAAACTCACCTTTCATGCGCAACCTTAAAAGTTTGGTGGACAAAATGAGACAGAAAAAGAAGTGGCATAAAACGTCGAAGAAAGTTATACATGTAAACAAACCCTGGTGAGTTCAAGGACCGCCAAAATTAGTAGGACAAAACGGCGCTCGCTAAATACTCGAATCAGTGAAGCATGTTTAATATAAACAGTGTGCTTTGTAACAATTAGGGAGGTTTGTGTCATGTTTGTCCTCCTACAGAAACCATATTAAAACAAAAATAGATTTTTTTTCCCCTCATCTTTTTCCATTTTTCATACATTTTTTGAAAAAGCTCCAGAGAGCCACTAGGGCGGCGCTTGCGGCTCTAGAGCCGCGGGTTGCCGACCCCTGGTGTAGACAGAGCGATGTCCCCATTAAGTAAGCATTGCCAGAACACACACACACACACACACACACACACACACACACACACGAGGGCCTCACTTGGCGTAGGCTTTCTCCAGCAGAGAGCTCCAGAACTCGTGCTTTTGTGGCGAGCTGAGGAAGATCAGGTCGTTGTTGCAGGTGGGCAGCAGGTCGTCGATGCGCACTTCCTCCCACTGACCGTACTGCCAGAACTACACGGCAGGAGGATGCGGAACAGGATGTTAGTGAGTTGTGTGTTTGCGCGAAGCTTCAGCTCAAAGGACGGGCGTCGACGATGCATGCAATGTACAATGAAAACAGGTTCTGCTAAAGATGGCCACCTGTTAGAATAATTATGTATATATTATCACACAGCTCTTATGCTTAAGGGCCGTTGCTATAGTTATTATCAATTGTGCTGAAATTGTATTTTTCTTTGTCTGTGCAAAGCTGGCAATCCTAAAGATTGCAAGCCAGTCTCGTATCAGTGTTTGTTTCCAGAATCGGCCGGCTGACTGCCAAGGCCGAACATCGAGTACCGTGACGCAGACAGAGCAGAGACAAGGCGATAGCACGACTGTCAGCACATTTGCATTTTTGTATAATCATATATTGTGTCTAACTGGAGCTGTCGAGATTACACCCTTCCCTCGGCGACAGCTTCAGTGATCTCAAATAAATAGAGGAAGCACGTGGGCTGGACTTTTAGAGTGTAGTTTGGATCTGTAACTCGAGTACAGCCCAGAAAAACGTCTCTCCTCAATTGAGCCAAATTTAACTCTGTCTCTGGATGATTCCTTGCTTCTCGTCTGTTTCATAGATGCCATCAGTGTTTGAACCTGACATCAAAAGATGACCACCTGAGGCCATACAAGGTCGTGCGTGTTGTGAACTTCCTGTGAGGATTGTCCGATCAAAGAGTCTTCTTATGGCTGACATATTTCCTGAAATGGCGCTCACCCTGAAGACGAAGCAGCCCTTGTACCCGTCCAGGAAGGTCTGACCCGGTGGTACCACCTTGTCCAGCAGAGGTTTGTGCACGGCCAGAGAGGCGATGGCCGACAGCAACCAGCAGTCGCCTGAGGAAGAACAGGAAGTTGTCTACAATTATATTTGGAGAACTTTGCACTTTTGAAAAAACACAACCTCAAATCTCTGAGCGGTTTTATACGGGACAAAAGTACTGGGACAATACTGTTATGATCCCCTGCCCGGATCATAGTCTGTTTAAGTTTTTCGAGTCACTTGTGTTTTCTGTTAGTTTTGGACTCCTTTAGTTCCTGTTTGTGCACCTCTGTGTTGGTTACCATAGCTACTTATTATTTTCACCTGCCTCTTGTGTTCGGGACACGCACCTGTTTGTAATCAGAGACAGTATTTAAGCCTGCCTTTGCCAGTCAGTCGGTCTGGCTTCTTTGTTTGCTTTACGCAACTGCTACATTCAATGTTTTCTAGTTCAGTGTTTTTCAACCACTGTGCCGCGGCCGTGAGATACAGTCTGGTGTGCCGTGGGAGATGATCTAATTTCACCTATTTGGGTTAAAAATATTTTTTGCAAACCAGTAATTATAGTCTGCAAATGATGTGTTGTTGTTGAGTGTCGGTGCTGTCTACAGTTCGGCAGAGTAACTATGTCATACTCTTTCATATCTATAGGTGGCAGCAGGCAGCGAATTGCTTTGTAGATGTCGGAAACAGCGGGAGGCAGTGTGCAGGTAAAAAGGTGTCTAATGCTTAAACCAAAAATAAACAAAAGGTAAGTGCCCCTAAGAAATGGCATTGAAGCTTAGGGAAGGCTATGCAGAACGAAACTAAACCGTTTCTGTGGCCTAGTGGTTAGAGTGTCCGCCCTGAGATCGGTAGGTTGTGAGTTCAAACCCCGGCCGAGTCATACCAAAGACTATAAAAATGGGACCCATCACCTCCCTGCTTGGCACTCAGCATCAAGGGTTGGAATTGGGGGTTAAATCACCAAAAATGATTCCCGGGCGCGGCACCGCTGCTGCCCACTGCTCCCCTCACCTACCAGGGGGTGAACAAAGGGATGGGTCAAATGCAGAGGACAAATTTCATCACACCTAGTGTGTGTGTGAGACAATCATTGGTACTTTAACTTTAAAACTGAACTGGCTACTAAGTAAACAAAAACAGAATGCTGGACGACAGCAAAGACTTACTGTGGAGCAAAGACCGCGTCCACAACGTACATCCCGAACGTGACATGACGATCAACAATGTCCCCACAAAGAATGATAAAAACAACTGAAATATTCTTGATTGCTAAAACAAAGTTTTACTTTTTACCTGTTATTGACTATGGAGATGTGTTGTACATGAATGCTACTGCTGGTTTTCTCCACAAGCTGGATAGTGTGTACCACGGGGCACTGAGATTCATCACCAACTGCGCTCCCCTTACTCACCATTGTTTGTTATACTCAATGGTTAACTGGACATCTTTATGTGCTCGACGCCTCAATCATTGGTATGTTTTCATCTACAAAACCATTCTGGGTATCACTCCATCTTATCTGTCTTGTCTTTTAACAAAGAAACAAGGAAGTCACAATCTTTGTTCAATGGATGTTCTGCAATTTGTTGTCCCCAAAGTAAGAACTGAACTGGGCAAGAAAGCATTTAGGTTTTCAGCACCGAAGGCTTGGAATAACCTACAATCGAACATTAAACTTCAAACCCTAGTTACGTTGAATGAGTTTAAAGCTTCTGTGAAAGGACTGCAGTCTACCTTGTCTGTATGCACATGTGTCATGTGAGCAAGTTTTAATGTTGTAAATGTGATGTTTTATGTATTTGTTTACTGATTTTAATGTAACCTTGCTGATGCCCTCTTGGCCAGGTCTCCCTTGGAAAAGAGATCTTTGATCTCAATGGGATTTTACCTGGTTAAATAAAGGCTAATAATAATAATAAAGTAGATGTGGGAAATATCACTCAAAGGAAGACATGAAACTGCTACAGGAAAACACCAAAAAAAAGAGAAAAAAACACCAAAATAGGAGCACAAGACAAGAACTAAAACACTACACACAGGAAAACACCAAAAAACTCAAAATAAGTCACAGTGTGATGTGACAGGTCATGAGACAAGAGCTATAGTGATGCATGCTTGGTTATGCTTTAAAGTCATATCCAACAATTGTGACAACTTTTTACTGTCAACTGAGTTTCGTTTTTTAATAATTTCTGCTGGATTTTTTTAAACGGAAAAAATGTGCCTTGGCTCAAAAAAGGTTGAAAAACACTGTTCCCTGTGCGTGTCTTACGCTAAGTCCCGTCTTAGTGTTTTCCTTGTGAGCTATCCCGCTAGCTCACTCTCACTCCACTGGCTCTCTGTCCGTCACTGCATTGATTTTAAATTACTTTTAATTGTTTTTAAATCCCTAAATGGTCTGGCCCCACAATACCTGACCGAGCTGCTGCATCATCATACCTCGTCTAGAGCCTTAAGGTCAGCTGACCAAATGCTTTTGGCGGTCCCCAGATCCAGGCTAAAGACCAGAGGGGACAGAGCCTTTTCCGTTGCCGCCCCTAAGCTCTGGAACAGCCTTCCCCTCCACATTAGGTCAGCCCAGAGCCTGGGGGTCTTCAAAACCCTCTTTAAGACCTACCTCTTCTCGCTGGCCTTTGACCTGAGCTGAGTCCGCCTACTAGGCCACCATTTCTAGTCCTCCCCTTCACTTTAGTTTTATTTTTCAATTTGTCGCACTTTTATTATTATTATTTTTATTCTGCAAATTTTTACTTTTTATTCGACCCCTTTTACTGTATTGCATTTGCACTATCTTGTTCAGCACATTCATTGTTTATGTTCTTTGTTTGTTTTTTTTGTTTAGTTTAGTTTTTTGCTCTATACTTTTTTTAACCTGTAAAGCACTTTGGTTCAATTTAAAAGTTGTTGAAAACGTGCTATATAAATAAAGTTGACCTGACTTGACTTGACTTGACTAGCTTTCCTTGTGTTAGGCACGCTTCGTTTGGTTTGTTCCTGTCTTCGTTTTATGATTTATGAGAATAAATCATGTTCCTACCTGCAAGTCCTGTCCGGAGTCGTCCGTTTGCATCCCGGGAGAACAAACCTCGCAGCACCACGCGACCCGGTCGTAACGAATACAGGAAATAAAACGTGACTGTCTAAGATTTGTATTATTATTCGGAATTTAGCAGCTCAAGTGCTGAAAGATACAACCATCCCGGCAAGAGCGGACCACGCGAGCCACCGTTTTATGTTCTTATTTGAAACGGTGAGCAATTGTGCTCCAAGGCTCTCACAAAGTCAGCCATTAGTGGCAGCAAACACAGAACGGGCTGTAATAATAATAATAATAACTAGAGATGTCCGATAATATTGGACTGCCGATATTATCGGACGATAAATGCTTTAAAATATAATATCGGAAATTATCGGTATCGGTTTCAAAAAGTAAAATGTATAACTTTTTAAAACGTTGCTGTACGGAGTGGTACACGGACATAGGGAGAAGTACAGAGCGCCAATAAACCTTAAAGGCACTGTCTTTGCGTACCGGCCCAGTCACATAATATCTACGGCTTTTCACACACACAAGTGAATGCCAGGCATACTTGGTCAACAGCCATACAGGTCACACTGAGGGTGGCCGTATAAACAAGTTTGACACTGTTCCAAATATGCACCACACTGTGAACCCACACCAAACAAGAATGACAAACACATTTCGGGAGAACATCCGCACCGTAACACAACATAAACACAACAGAACAAATACCCAGAAACCCCTGCAGCACTAACTCTTCCGGGATACTACAATATACCCCCCCCCCCCCCCCCCTCCCCACACACACACTAACCTCAACCCCGCCCCCCCAACCCTGCCCACCTCATCCTCCTCATGCTCTCTCAGGGAGAGCATGTCCCAAATTCCAAGCTGCTGTCTTGAGGCATGTTAAAAAAAATAATGCACTTTGTGACTTCAATAATAAATATGGCAGTGCCATGTTGGCACTTTTTTCCATAACTTGAGTTGATTTATTTTGGAAAACCTTGTTACATTGTTTAATGCATCCAACGGAGCATCACAACAAAATTAGGCATAATAATGTGTTAATTCCACGACTGTATATATCGGTATCGGTTGATATCGGAATCGGTAATTAAGAGTTGGACAATATCGGAATATCGGATATCGGCAAAAAAAGCCATTATCGGACATCTCTAATAATAACAATAACGGATTACATTTACATAGCGCTTTTCTAGACCAGACTGACGGAAAACCACCACCCGACATTCATTCACATTGATATACTGGTGTGAGCAGCACCTGGAACCCTTGCGCTACGGTTTGAGCCAAATGACCAAAACACTGTAAACGTTACACATGATCATGACTGTGCCTTTGACTACATTACTGTCAGAATAATTGTATCTAAGTTATCACAAAACGTTGTGTTACATTGAGTTCAGCTCGCACTGCGAGAGGACAAAAGCTGTCTTTGATCCTACCAAGCAGAAGGCTTGTAAAACTCCACTGTGTACGATGGGAAGCGACATGAAGGTGTCGGTTTCTTTCTTCTATTGTAATCCACAGGGAGATTTTGTCTTGACCCAAGATCTACAAAGCAGAGAGGAGACAAGGCCTGACCTCCCTCCAGGCACCTTTTCTTTGAACTGTTTTACGACCTTTTCTTTGAACTGTTTTGTAACCAAAGGCATGGCTGTTTACAACCCCCCTCCCTTAGAAACAGCTGTTGCCATGTAATCAGGGAAAGTCCAAATAAAAGAGGAGGCGTACAATCTTTCGTCAGAGCGTGGTGGAGACTGTACAAGAGTACAGCCCAGACGTTTCTCCTCAATTGAGCCAACTTTAATTCTGTCTCTGTTTAATTCCTTGCGTCTTTGTCTGTTTAATAGATGTCATCAGTGTTTGAACCTGACAATTACATACTTACTTACTGTATAACACATTGTCGGGGAAGGTATTTAAGAGGCACAGGTGTCGAACTCAGGGTACGAGGGCCAGATCTCCCAACTGTTTTAATTTATGTGGCCCGCCGCTTCATTTTAAGTGGCCTAAATAAATAAATAACTCAGTTGCCCTTTATCACACCTAAAGACACACCCTTTTAATCAGGCTTTTTACGGATCATCTTAAACTCTTATGGGTTTTTAAAAATTATTTTATTGTGTTGTTTTCTATCTCAATTATAAATAT
Organism: Nerophis lumbriciformis; assembly: GCF_033978685.3. Taxonomy (NCBI): domain Eukaryota; kingdom Metazoa; phylum Chordata; class Actinopteri; order Syngnathiformes; family Syngnathidae; genus Nerophis; species Nerophis lumbriciformis. The sequence continues at coordinate 6,331,456 of NC_084564.2, forward strand.
TACTACTATTATTCTCTCAGTATTCACTCATTAATGTAATATTTATATGTATATATTTTTTACATATATTTTATCATATGGAGTTATTCTCCAGTGTAAGACACATTCTGAGGCGTTTGTCTTCAAATCCTCAGTGCCATGCCATGTTTTTCCTGTGTTATTGTCAATAGTGCTCTGTGTGTGTGTGTGTGCGTGTGTGTGTGTGTGTGTGTGTGTGTGTGTGTGTGTGTGTGTGTGTGTGTGTGTGTGTGTGTGTGTGTGTGTGTGTGTGTGTGTGTGTGTGTGTTTGATTCTCTTCTATGTTTTTTGGTACAGCACTTTTTGTTTGCCACTTGCCCGTGTATGAAAAGTGCTACGTTAATAAAGTTTGATTTGATTTGATATGCAGCTGGTCTGCCAGAGAATAAGAAGACATATATAATACGGGTAATATAGCGAATACTCGAGTATTCAGACACCTCTAGATTGTCTTTTATTTTTAAAAGCGAAATGCGACAAATTTGGTGACTCTTCCCAGGCTATTTGGAAACTTTTGGGGACTCTAAGATGAAAGCACGTATTGCTCTTCTCAACGAGCAGCGGTGTCCCCATCTAAAAAAATCCCTCACTGTGTTGCTTGTGAAGTCTAAACTTCTGATTGTAATGAATGTAATAATTTTTCATATTCGATGTTTTATTTACTATTTTGTTTACTTGCCACACGCCAGTCAACACTTACTGAGCTTCCCTTGGCGGATGTCGAGGCGTGACGCTCCGTCTACGGTAAAGTGAGGCGTCCTGCACAGCTCCTAATAGAAACAAAAAAAGAAGGCGAGAGAAGGAGAGATGTTTTTGTTTGGTTAGAACAGGGGTTTCTGTAGGAGGACAAACACGACACAAACCGTCCTAATTGTTAGAAAGCCCACTGTTTAATATGTTTGTGTTTATGCTTCACTGATGCGCCGTTTTGTCCTACTTATTTCAGCGGCCCTTGAACTCACCGTTGTGTGGACTGTGACTCAACAGTGTGTTTACATGTACAACGTTCTCCAACGGTGCCACAGAAAGGCGTGTTTTATGCCACTCCTTCTTTGTCTCATTTTGTCCACCAAACGTTTTATGCTGTGCGTGAATGCACAGAGGTGAGCTTTGTTGATGTGATTGATTTGTTAGAGTGCTAATCAGGAATATTTGGTCAGTGCATGACTGCAAGCTAATCGATGCTAACTGGAGATGTCCGACATTATCGGCCGATAAATGCTTTAAAATGTAATATCGGAAATTATCGGTATCGGTTTCAAAAAGTACAATTTATGACTTTTTAAAACGCCGCTGTACGTAGTGGTACACGGATGTTGGGAGAAGTACAGAGCAGTTGCGTCTCCCAGTCATACTTGCCAACCCTCCCGATTTTCCCGGGAGACTCCCGCATTTCAGTGCCCCTCCCGAAAATCTCCAGGGGCAACCATTCTCCCAAATTTCTACCGATTTCCACCCAGACAACAATATTGGGGGCGTGCCAGCCCAATCACACAATATCTACAGCTTTTCTCACACACACAAGTGAATGCAAGGCATAATTGGTCAACAGCCATACAGGTCACACTGAGGGTGGTCGTATAAACAACTTTAACACCGTTACAAATATGCACCACACTGTGAACCCACACCAAACAAGAATGACAAACACATTTCGGGCGAACATCCGCACCGTAACACAACATAAACACAACAGAACAAATACCCAGAACCCCTTGCAGCACTAACTCTTCCGGGACGCTACAATATACACATAGTCATTTTGATAGTAGGCTGATATAACTAATATAGACACTTACACAGGGCCGGCCCGTGGCATAGGCCGTATAGGCAAATGCTAAGGGCGCCGTCCATCAGGGGGCGCCACGCCAGTGCCACAAATGTTGGAGAAAAAGAAAAAAAAAGTTGGTACTATTATTTCTAAATACAAAAAATAATCCCACGTTAATTAAAATGCAAAGTAAAGCCTATATAATATAAATATTATTTGTTACAACATTACGCCCCCCCCCCCCCCCCCCCCCCCCCTCCGCCCCCTCCCTTCCCGTATCATGACTCTTTTTGGACGTCACCACATCAAAAAATCAACACAAGATGTCAAAACGGCCAAAACTGTCAGGTGCCCAGGGAAGAAATAAGAGAAAAGAAGAGGAGGAGAAACGAGAAAAAGACAAGAGGTAGCAGGTAGGTAACGTTAGCCTACATGAAATTATTTGTCTGTTACAGAATGTGATAGTAACCTGGCTTTTTAGCATTAAGCTAATGTTACATGATTCGGCAATTGCTAATCAATAAATAGCTAGTTCTGTTTTAACGTCGGGTTAATATTGTGGAGGGGGCTAAATTGTTATGGAAAATAATAATGTAACGTTAGGTAATTACAGTACTCCCACCTTACATTCCTCAGGGACATTTGTATTAGATCTTTTAAGCAGGTGTTTTTTGTTTACATTGTTATTGCCTTCTGGTTAGCTAATGTTTGCCCTGCAGGTAATAGTCACTTTTCCACCCCTTTATATATTAGGTATAGTTGTAAGCCTAGTTGTTAAAGTGCACATCATTAATGTAAATTAAGCAATATGTATGTAAAAAATATTGTATTTCATATATTCATTTTTTATTTTTTGCATTCATTTATTTATTCATATTTTTTTTAATCTTGTTAACTATTCTGATTGTTAATTTGCTTTCTTTAAGTAAAAAAAAGGTCAAAGACAAAGCTATTCGGTTTCTTGTGAGTATATACACTTCACTGCCGATGTGGGGGGGCGCCACCTAAAATCTTGCCTAGGGCGCCAGATTGGTTAGGGCCGGGCCTGCACTTACATCATAACACTTATATAAGTCTTTCAATTTTTTGTGGCTCCGGACCAATTACTTTTTTGTATTTGTGGTCCAATATGGCTCTTTCAACATTTTGGGTTGCCGACCTCTGGGTTAGAATATTCAAAGATAGCATTTGGAATATTGTTTGTTTTTGTTGTTGAGGCTTTGCTCTGCCTGGGGAGGGACTGTTGTTGCTGTACAAGTATTTCTGGTATTATGCAGAAAACTAGTTCAAGTGCATGCATCGGCATTCTTGTACTTCCTCTGCGTGTGTTTCCTGTCAACATGCTCACAGGTCACTTCATTAGGCACACCCCGGGGACATGGCACCAAATTCTGCGTCTCCCCCATACACACTGGGACCTTTGTGGCTCTTTTCACTGTGACAATGACATCATGCAACAGAATGTCCATTTTAAAAGGTTAGTGGGATGAAATATGGCCACACGAGTTGTAATGGAATGAATCTTAAAATCTGCATTGTGCAAAGTTGTTTTCAGCACGAGCTATTGACTGGGTATACATTGGAGTTCCCCGGGACCCTTTTGTCCCCCGTTGACTCCCTTTTATAATTGCCTTTTTTCGATACACTGTAAGTTATTTTAAAATGCTTTTTCCGTGAAAATCCAATGCGTTTCCCTTTGAAATACGCACAAATAGTATTTGAGGTGTAATTCGACCGCTCAACCACTAGATACCGCCAGAGTACCATAGAGTACCATATATTCATGTTAGACGCATAGTAAAAACCATGTTGGTGAGTTAGTAGCAGAGGTGTGGACTCGAGTCACATGACTTGGACTCGAGTCAGAATCGAGTCATGAATTTGATGACTTTAGACTCGACTTGACAAAATGTAAAAAGACTTGCAACTCGACTTAGACTTTAACATCAATGACTTGTGACTTCACTTGGACTTGAGCCTTTTGAATTGACATGACTTGACATGACTTGCTACTTTCCCCAAAACCCAAAGATGAAAAAGTTATTCGGGAGCGCTCCGTATTTTTCATTGTGTACTTGTCTATCAGCGTTGCGTGTGTCAGCTGGTGTGGTCTCAGTACAACAGCCAATCAAATTAGATCTACTTTGTTTTCATCACACGGCATTCATCCAATCAAATTGCAGGACAACCAACGAAGAAGACATGTCCAAACCACACGCCAGTGAACAAAAAATGATACCTAAAATAATTTTGTTTGGGTATAAAAATTACGAGGTGGTCAACACAAAACGGTTTGCAGTATGCAACACATGCGGTTCGAAAATTACTGATGGAGAGGAAACAACTTCCAACTTCGTCCGGCATTTGAAGTTGCACAAAGAACGGTAAGTTTTGAATGAAAGATAACGTTTATTGGCTAAGTAACGTGACTTTTATTTGCTGTGTAGTTAAATCAGTGAGGCTGTAAACTCACTGCTAACGTTATAACGTTATTGCAAACACGGGAATCTGTTGCAGTTCACTACCTTATTCATACTTTTTGTTCAGTGATTTTTTTTAAGCAGGGTTACGTTAGTCAATATATCACACGTAACGTTAGACGGCGGTCAGCAGCACCGCGTATTTTAGCCACCTAAAAAAAGACAAAAATAGTAAAATAAAGGTCAGTTAAAATGTATACTATATTATGAATATGTGTACCGTTTTAGCTAGCTTTCTGACATACTGTTGGTTGTTTACCTCAGTGGTCCCCAACCACCGGGCCGCGGCCCGGTACTGGTCCGTGGATCGATTGGTATCGGGCCGCACAAGAATTTTTTTATTTTTTATTTTTTTTATTAAATCAACATAAAAAACACAAGATACACTTACAAGTAGTGCACCAACCCAAAACAACTCTCTCCCCCCTTTTGTTCTGGGCATTGAACATGAAGACTCTTCCTTCACTGTTCCGAGTGGCCATGAGAGTCTTGGCAGTGCCTGCCTCCAGTGCTCCAGTGGAGCGAGTTTTCAGCCATGGTGGCATCATACTACGCCCCCATCGTGCACAAATGACTGACAGACTCTTGGCTAATTTGGTCTTTTGCAAATGCAATGCAGCATAGGGCCCTGACATATAAAAAGTACAACTTTTTTGTTATGTTCACGTATATGTCATGTTTTTTCAATGTTAACACTTTTGTACAAATAAGTACATTTGCACTTTATTTTTCAATGTGTTTGTTCTGTAAAGGAATGAGTTAATGTTTAAAATGACTGGTTAATAGTGCTATTATAAAGTGCAATGTCAGCACAATTTTCTTTCCTGCAATTTAAAATGCACTTGTTTTAATAAATAAATACAGCGTTTGAAAAGCATACACAATCTGTGTTAATATATTAGTCTGTGGTTGAAAGGACTTGAAAGGACTCGAAACTCAAAATGCAGGACTTAGGACTTGACTTGAGACTTTCTAGTCTTGACTTTGGACTTGACTCGGGGCTTGCCTGTCTTGACTCGGGACTTGACTCGGACTTGAGGGCAAAGACTTGAGACTTACTTGTGACTTGCAAAACAATGACTTGGTCCCACCTCTGCCATATACACACTGCAAGTATATATATAATGTAGTAACAGACACCTTCATAACAATACGTAATATGTACCATATAAACACTGCAAGTATATATATAATGTAGTAACAGACACCTTCATAACAATACGTAATATGTACCATATACACACTGCAAGTATATATATATAATGTAGTAACAGACACCTTCATAACAATGTCATATGTACAATATACACACTGCAAGTATATATATAATGTAGTAACAGACACCTTCTTACACACTGCAAGTATGTATACATAATGTAGTAACAGTCACCTTCATAACAATATGTAATATGTACAATATACACACTAAGTATGTATATATATATATAATGTAGTAACAAACACCTTCATAACAATATGTACAATATACACACTGCAAGTATATATATAATGTAGTAGCAGACACCTTCATAACAATATGTACAATATACACACTGCAAGTATATATATAATGTAGTAACAGACAGCTTCATAACAATATGTAATATGTACAATATACACACTGCAAGTATATGTATAATGTAGTAACAAACACCTTCATAACAATATGTAATATGTACAATATACACACTGCAAGTATATATATATATATATATATATATAATGTAGTAACAAACACCTTCATAACAATATGTAATATGTACAATATACACACTGCAAGTATATATATATATATAATGTAGTAACAAACACCTTCATAACAATATGTAATATGTACAATATACACACTGCAAGTATATATATATAATGTAGTATCAGACACCTTCATAACAATATGTAATATGCACAATATGCACACTGCAAGTATATATATAATGTAGTAATAGACACCTTCATAACAATATGTAATATGTTTTATACACACTGCAAGTAGATATATAATGTAGTAACAAACACCTTTATAACAATATGTAATATGTACAATATACACACTGCAAGTATATATATAATGTAGTAACAAACACCTTCATAACAATATGTAATATGTACAATATACACACTGCAAGTATATATATATATAATGTAGTATCAGACACCTTCATAACAATATGTAATATGTACAATATGCACACTGCAAGTATATATATAATGTAGTAATAGACACCTTCATAACAATATGTAATATGTTTTATACACACTGCAAGTAGATATATAATGTAGTAACAAACACCTTTATAACAATATGTAATATGTACAATATACACACTGCAAGTATATATATATAATGTAGTATCAGACACCTTCATAACAATATGTAATATGTACAATATACACACTGCAAGTATATATATATATATATAATGTAGTAACAAACACCTTCATAACAATATGTAATATGTACAATATACACACTGCAAGTATATATATATATAATGTAGTAACAAACACCTTCATAACAATATGTAATATGTACAATATACACACTGCAAGTATATATATATAATGTAGTATCAGACACCTTCATAACAATATGTAATATGTACAATATGCACACTGCAAGTATATATATAATGTAGTAATAGACACCTTCATAACAATATGTTATATGTTTTATACACACTGCAAGTAGATATATAATGTAGTAACAAACACCTTTATAACAATATGTAATATGTACAATATACACACTGCAAGTATATATATATAATGTAGTATCAGACACCTTCATAACAATTTGTAATATGTACAATATACACACTGCAAGTATATATATATATATAATGTAGTAACAAACACCTTCATAACAATATGTAATATGTACAATATACACACTGCAAGTATATATATATATAATGTAGTAACAAACACCTTCATAACAATATGTAATATGTACAATATACACACTGCAAGTATATATATATAATGTAGTAACAAACACCTTCATAACAATATGTAATATGTACAATATACACACTGCAAGTATATATATAATGTAGTAACAGACACCTTCATAACAATATGTAATATGTTTTATATACACACTGCAAGTATATATATAATGTAGTAACAGACAGCTTCATAACAATATGTAATATGTACAATATACACACTGCAAGTATATATATATAATGTAGTAACAAACACCTTCATAACAATATGTAATATGTACAATATACACACTAAGTATATATATATATATATATATATATAATGTAGTAACAAACACCTTCATAACAATATGTACAATATACATACTGCAAGTATATATATAATGTAGTAACAGACACCTTCATAACAATGTGTACAATATACACACTGCAAGTATATATATAATGTAGTAACAGACTCCTTCATAACAATATGTAATATGTTTTATATACACACTGCAAGTATATATATAATGTAGTAACAGACACATTTATAACAATATGTAATATGTTTTATATACACACTGCAAGTATATATATATAATGTAGTAACAGACTCCTTCATAACAATATGTAATATGTTTTATATACACACTGCAAGTATATATATAATGTAATAACAGACAGCTTCATAACAATATGTAATATGTACAATATACACACTGCAAGTATATATATATAATGTAGTAACAAACACCTTCATAACAATATGTAATATGTACAATATACACACTGCAAGTATATATATATAATGTAGTAACAAACACCTTCATAACATTATGTAATATGTACAATATACACACTGCAAGTATATATATAATGTAGTAACAGACAGCTTCATAACAATATGTAATATGTTTTATATACACACTGCAAGTATATATATAATGTAGTAACAGACACCTTCATAACAATACGTAATATGTACCATATACACACTGCAAGTATATATATAATGTAGTAACAGACAGCTTCATAACAATATGTAATATGTACAATATACACACTGCAAGTATATATATTATGTAGTATCAGACACCTTCATAACGATATGTAATATGTACAATATGCACACTGCAAGTATATATATAATGTAGTAACAGACACCTTCATAACAATATGTAATATGTACAATATACACACTTTGTGTTACATTGAGAGCCTGGTGAGAAGCAAAAGCTGTCTTTGGAAGATACCGAGAGTAAGGCTCGTAAAACTCCAGTGTAGGGGGGGAAGCAAAATGAAGGTGTTCCTGTTTCTTTCATGTATTATAATCAAACAGAAAGATATTGTCTGACCCAAGGACTATAAAAGCGAAGAGGAAGCAGGACCGGAATCCCCTCCAGGCGACTTTGTTTTTCAACTGTTTTACGAACGTCTTTTTAAACTGTTTTACGAACCTCGTTTTGAACTCGTTTATCACCTTTTCTTTTTAACTGTTCTGTAACCAAAGGCAACGCTGTTTACGACCCACTTCCCTTTTGGAAGCAACTGTGGACATGTGGTCAGAGAAAGTCTAAATAAAGGAATCAATCTTTCGCCAGAGCATGGGTGACACTGTAAGAGGTTACAGATCGACACGTTTCTCCTCAATTGAGCCAAATTTAATTCTGTCTCTGTTTGATTCTTTGTTTCTTGTCTTGTTTAATAGATGTTATCAGTGTTTGAACCGGACAAGAAGCTAGCTTATCTCTTTCCATAGTTAGCTTTTACGGCTAATGCCGTAGCACGCCGGTGTGTTACTATGCTAGAAAAATAGTTCCTCAGTCTTCGCTCTTACAATAACAATGTTGCTAGAGCTTGGTTATTATACAGGTTATTGAATGAAGTATTGTTGACGGTTTTTGAATGCATTTTTTGAAAGTGATTTAGAGGTAGAACTTATTTCTCCCATTAGCTGCACTGCTAGCCACCTAGAATGAGCCGATTTGTATATGTTGGAATTAGGGCTGGGCGATATATCGATATACTCGATATATCGCGGGTTTGTCTCTGTGCGATATAGAAAATGACTATATCGTGATATTCGCGTATACGTTCTCACGCAGTTGCTTTTAGCTCTATCTTAACAGTTACAATGTGTTTTTATTTATTTATGACTTACATATTTAATTGACAGAAAAAAAATAGTCATGGGGCCGTTTTGTACTTGGGCCCCAGGTACAACATTCCCACCTGGACGCCCCCTGGGCACACCTGCACAGCCTAATGACTTCCGGGACACAAAGTATGTAAGTAATAACGCTCACTTGTGATTGACACCGTCAGAGGGCGAGTTGTTTTTTTTGGACAATTATTGTTTTTGTAGTGCAGAGAGAGCTGTGTAACTGTCAACATGATCCAGTAGGCATGATAATACATTTACAGCATACAAGGAGAGCCAATTAAAAACATGCACAGGAAGGTTTTGTGCAGTTCATTTGCTGACTAAAGCGCCAATTTTACAAGACACTGAATTTTTTTTGTTTAATCGCACTATATGTAAGCTGCCAAAAACAACGAGGTAACTCATGTGATTAATCACAAAACCATATTACAAACCCCGTTTCCATATGAGTTGGGAAATTGTGTTAGGTGTAAATATAAACGGAATACAATGTTTTGCAAATCCTTTTCAACCCATATTCAATTCAATGCACTACAAAGACAACATATTTGATGTTCAAACTCATAAACTTTTTTTTTTTTTTTGCAAATAATAATTAACTTAGAATTTCATGACTGCAACACGTGCCAAAGTAGTTGGGAAAGGGCATGTTCACCACTGTGTTACATGGCCTTTCCTTTTAACAACACTCAGTAAACGTTTGGGAACTGAGGAGACACATTTTTGAAGCTTCTCAGGTGGCATTCTTTCCCATTCTTGCTTGATGTACAGCTTAAGTTGTTCAACAGTCCGGGGGTCTCCGTTGTGGTGTTTTAGGCTTCATAATGCGCCACACATTTTCAATGGGAGACAGGTCTAGACTACAGGCAGGCCAGTCTAGTACCCGCACTCTTTTACTATGAAGCCACGTTGATGTAACACGTGGCTTGGCATTGTCTTGCTGAAATAAGCAGGGGCGTCCATGGTAACGTTGCTTGGATGGCAACATATGTTGCCCCAAAACCTGTATGTACCTTTCAGCATTAATGGCGCCTTCACAGATGTGTAAGTTACCCATGTCTTGGGCACTAATACACCCCCATACCATCACACATGCTGGCTTTTCAAATTTGCGCCTATAACAATCCGGATGGTTCTTTTCCTCTTTGGTCCGGAGGACACGACGTCCACAGTTTCCAAAAACAATTTGAAATGTGGACTCATCAGACCACAGAACACTTTTCCACTTTGTATCAGTCCATCTTAGATGAGCTCAGGCCCAGCGAAGCCGACGGCGTTTCTGGGTGTTGTTGATAAACGGTTTTCGCCTCGCATAGGAGAGTTTTAACTTGCACTTACAGATGTAGCGACCAACTGTAGTTACTTACAGTCGGTTTCTGAATTGTTCCTGAGCCCATGTGGTGATATCCTTTACTCACTGATGTCGCTTGTTGATGCAGTACAGCCTGAGGGATCGAAGGTCACGGGCTTAGCTGCTTACGTGCAGTGATGTCTCTAGATTCTCTGAACCCTTTGATGATATTACGGACCGTAGATGGTGAAATCCCTAAATTCCTTGCAATAGCTGGTTGAGAAAGGTTTTTCTTAAACTGTTCAACAATTTGCTCACGCATTTGTTGACAAAGTGGTGACTCTCGCCCCATCTTTGTTTGTGAATGACTGAGCATTTCATGGAATCTACTTTTATACCCAATCATGGCACCCACCTGTTCCCAATTTACCTGTTCACTTGAGGGATGTTCCAAATAAATGTTTGATGAGCATTCCTCAACTTTATCAGTATTTATTGCCACCTTTCCCAACTTCTTTGTCACGTGTTGCTGGCATCAAATTCTAAAGTTAATTATCATTTGCAAAATAGCATATTCACCTGAATATGGGTTGAAAAGGATTTGTAAATCATTGTACTCCGTTTATATTTACATCTAACACATTTTCCCAACTCATATGGAAACGGGGTTTGTAGTTTATTTTGACAGTACAGTCTTCTTCTTTCTTTTTGGGACGGTATAGCTCGGTTGGTAGAGCGGCCGTGCCAGCAACTTGAGGGTTGCAGGTTCGATCCCCGCTTCCGCCATCCTAGTCACTGCCGTTGTGTCCTTGGGCAAGACACTTTACCCAACTGCTCCCAGTGCCACCCACACTGGTTTAAATGTAACTTAGATATTGGGTTTCACTATGTAAAGCGCTTTGAGTCACTTGAGAAAAAGCGCTATATAAATGTAATTCACTTCACTTCACTTATCTTAACCACGGATGACCTGGAAAGCGTTACGGGTCATATTAGATCAAACTGTTACCAGGTTTTTGAGAAAATACATGTGGTGCATTCAAGTAGCCTAGAACATTTCAGAAAATGACATTCTGATAATAAAATTGCATTTTTGTCCAAATAATGTGGTCTCAATCTTAAGTTATTATTTTATCTAATCTTACTCGAAATATAACTTACTTCACCAAATATTATTTATTTGTATTGTTATTACTTATGAAATATATTGTGAATAAATTGAGAACAGGAAGTGAACAAAAGTTTTAGCAATTCCTATGTAAAGGAAAAGGGGTAGGATTGGGGACGGTGTGGCGCAGTTGGGAGAGTGGCCGTGCCAGCAACCTGAGGATTCCTGGTTCGATCCCCACCTTCTACCAACCCACTCACGTCCGTTGTGTCCTTGAGCAAGACAATTCACCCTTGCTCCTGATCAGGCCCGGCCCTAATCAATCTGGCGCCCTAGGCAAGATTTTAGGTGGCGCCCCCCCCACATCGGCAGTGAACTGTATATACTCACAAGAACCTGAATAGCTTTGTCTTTGACCTTTTTTTTTTACTTACAACTATACCTAATATATAAAGGGGTGGAAAAGTGACTATTACCTGCAGGGCAAACATTAGCTAACCAGAAGGCAATAATGTAAACAAAAAACACCTGCTTAAAAGATCTAATACAAATGTCCCTGAGGAATGTAAGGTGGGAGTACTTAATTACCTAACGTTACATTATTATTTTCCATAACAATTTAGCCCCCTCCACAATATTAACCCGACGTTAAAACAGAACTAGCTATTTATTGATTAGCAATTGCCGAATCATGTAACATTAGCTTAATGCTAAAAAGCCAGCTACTATCACATTCTGTAACAGACAAATAATTTCATGTAGGCTAACGTTACCTACCTGCTACCTCTGTCTTTTCTCGTTCCTCCTCTTCTTTTCTCTTTTTTCTTCCCTGGGCACCTGACAGTTTTGGCCGTTTTGACATCTTGTGTTGATTTTTTGATGTGGTGACGTCCAAAAAGAGTCATGATACGGGAAGGGAGCGGGCGCACCGTGCGTGGGGAGGAGGGGGGGCGTAATGTTGTAACAAATAATATTTCTATTAAATAGGCTTTACTTTGCATTTTAATTAACGTGAGATTATTTTTTGTATTTAGAAATAATTGTAACAACTTTTTTTTTCTTTCTCCAACATTTGTGGCACTGGCATGGCGCCCCCTGATGGACGGCGCCCTTAGCATTTGCCTATACGGCCTATGCCACGGGCCGGCCCTGCTCCTGATTGTTGGTGGTTAGGGCCTTGCATGGCAGCTCCCGCCATCAGTGTGTGAATGTGTGTGTGAATGGGTAAATGTGGAAGTAGAGGTCAAAGCGCTTTGAGTACCTTGAAGGTAGAAAAGCGCTATATTAAAAACAAGCTCTGCTTTTTCCTACTTCTTTTCAAACATGTTGAATGGAGAAACTGGAAAATGTTCAAAATAAACTCAAACTCAATTCAATTATAGTGTTACTAATCTGATAAAATCATATAATTAAAATGATGTCATGCATTATTGAAGTCATTCACTAGTGTGGAGTGGGTCTTTTGAATAAGATAAGCTAAACTTCATTTGTTGTGTAAAATAAAATAGAAGTTAATGAATATAAAATAATACATCTATATAATTGTATAATTTAACTAAAGAAACGAATGCATTTTATGAAAAGTATTCTAATTCATAAGATGCACGTGTAAATATACAATTATTTGAGGTTAGAGTGACGTCACCGTGCAGATAAAGAAGTTGTTATTATTTTTTAAGAAATTGTTATGCTTCACCTTGGGTCTTTTCCACTTGACCCCGGCGGCCTTCATCTCCAGTTCGCCCAGAGGAAAGTGAAAGTCCACGAACAATCCGTCGCGGCCCACGATCACGTCCCCGTTGACGTCGCCGTGGTGTGCAGGATCCTCCCCCGACAGGAGGTCGGACAACCAGCGGCGGGACTGAGAGCCGAGCAGCTCGTCGGAGCAAGCCGAGCTGGAGTCGTCGTCGTCCAGCGGAGGAGGGAGGGAGCCCTCGGAGGACAGTCTCCGCGACTTGTCCATCTTTCAGCTGACCGAATGTTCCAGACGAGCAGTCTGCGTGTTGTGTGTGCGTGTGTGTCGCTGGCACAGGAGGCCACGCCCTCTTCTCAGGTATTGCTCTCACCTGAGCGCGTGGGGGCGGATGACGCTGCTGCGGCTTCTGCAACGACAGAGGACGTTTGTTTGCAGTAATGGCTTCAAACTGCACGCACTATGTTTTTTATTGGAATATATAGGTAGAAAAACAGAGCAAAAGGGCAATAAAACAACCCGTAAATGTTGATACTAATACGTTTTAATCACACAAAGCTCTGTCATTAAATATACTTTTAACATTTTCACACAATGTAAAACATATCTTTTAAAGTAGCCATTCACATACTTGAATCTAATCTATTATTATTTTTATTATTTAATTGTTCATTAGTGTTATATATATATTTATTTATTATTATTTAATTGTTCATTAGTTTTATATATATATATATATATATATATATATATATATATGTATATATATATATATATATATAAAACTAATGAAAAATTAAATATAAAAAATAATAATAGATTAGATTCAAGTATAATCGTAGAGACTTTTTTGTCCTTTGAGGTACATTTTTGCTTTATTTTTGGCCTTACCTTTGCTTGTGTTGTTACTCCAAATGCAATGTTATTTATGTAATTGTGTTATCCATCCATCCATGCATTTTCTACCGCTTGTCCCTTATATATATACATACACACACACACATACATATATATATATATAAATGTATATGTGTGTGTGTATATATATACACATAATTTTATAACATATATATGTATATCTGTGTAATATATATATACCGGTACATATATATATATATATATATATATATATATATATGATGTATAATAGTGGGGACGTTTTTGTCCTTCGAGGTACATTTTTGCTTTATTTTTGGCCTTACTTTTGCTTGTGTTACTCCGAATGCAATTTTATTTATATAATTGTATTATATATATATATATATATATATATATATATATATTTATACTGTATATATGTGTATATATATATATATATATATAAATGTGTGTGTGTAAGTGTATATATACACACCATTCTATAACATTTATATGTATACATGTGTAATATATATATATCATTAACTCAAGAGTATAGTGGGGGCTTTTTTGTCCTTTGAGGTACATTTTTGGCCTTAAATTTGCTTGTGTTGTTACTACGAATGCAATGTTATTTATTTAATTTTATATACACACACACATATATATATATATATATATATATATACATTTTATAATATATATATATATATATATATATATATACACACATAATTGTTTAACATATACATGTATACATGTGTAATAAATAAACATATATATATATATATATATATATACGTATATATACAGGGCCGCACGGTAGCACAGTGCCTCATTACGAAGGTCTTGGGCTCGGTCCTGGGCTCGGGATCTTTCTGTGTGACTGCGTGGGTTCCCACCGGGTACTCCGGCTTCCTCCCACCTCCAAAGACATGCACCTGGGGATAGGTTGATTGGCAACACTAAATGGTCCCTAGTGTGTGAATGTGAGTGTGAATGTTGTCTGTCTATCTGTGTTGGCCCTGTGATGATGTGGCAACTTGTCCAGGGTGTACCCCGCCTTTCGCCCGAATGCAGCTGAGATAGGCTCCTGTGACCCCGAAAGGGACAAGCGGTAGAAAATGGATAAATGGATGGAATTTCAAATACTGTCCTACATCACTGATACACTGGGAATTAATTTTATATTTGTGTGCACTTACAACACTTAAAACCTTTAGCACATCACAATGAGGAATTAAATCATGGAATGGATTAAGCAAAGAAGTCCAATTTTAATGTACTAATATGATCCAGTTTAGGAGTTTGTTCAAACAGCAGGTGTTTACAAAGTACAGGGAAAAATAATTTTGATGAACATCTTGAACTTTGTTGAAAATTTGATATTTTTTTTATCTCATTAGGGGAATCATAACTATTAGGAGAACTGTTGTATTTAGAATCCATTGATGTTAATTGTGTTACAGGATGAGAGCAGGATATTAACATACAGTACATGTTATTGCTATTAGGTGGAAAAGGGGTAGGACTAAATAAGCTTTGCTTCTTCCTACTCCTTTTCAAACATGTAAAGAGAAATGACAATGCGTAGATCAGTGATTCTCAAACTTTTTACCAACAAGTACCACCTCAGAAATCAATTGGCTCGCCACCATAATGACTAACATTAAAATACAGTAGCATTGTAGGCCTAAGTATCCATTAAAAACAAGGCAGTCGTTTTATTTAACAAGTATATTTTTGGACACTAACATTACACACAGTTCGAACGGTAACACTGATATATCATATTGTATCTGTATACATAATCATAACCATATATAGTCATAGAGTAGCTCAAGGAAGAAAAAGGCCTCAGGGAGTTAACATGTCATGTTTTTTGAAGCCCTTGAACGTGCATGTGAATCAATCATGTCAGTGTTTTTATTTGGAAAACTGTGCATAAGATGAGTTAAAGATAAACAGCTTTTTGCAGCGTGCTACAACCTGCAGACTGCTTCAACCTTTCTCTGCATGTTCATCGCTCTTTGCAGGCAGTGACTGGCATCTTGGCACGCAATTACATTTTATTGAGCTTTATTCTTGTAAAAAAAAAAAATCTAATGTATTCTTATTAAAAAAAAGCGTTGTTGCAAAATGGACTCTATTACATTATTATCCAGGTGAAATTACATCTTGAAGTGACTTTTTTTTTTTTAATCGTAAAATATTTTCTTCAGTTTTTCATGTTTTTTATTATACAGGTGAAACTCAAACAATTAGAATGTCGTGCAAAGGTTAATGTTAGCAGTTCAACTTTAAAGATGAAACTAATAAGTGACATCAACTCATAACATGCAAAGTGAGATATGTCAGATATGTTATAATTTTGATGATTTTTGAAAACATCACATTTTCTGAGATTTTGAATTCTAGGTTTTCATAAACTGTAGGCCATAATCATCAAAAGAAGTCTTGAAAAATCTTGTGTTGTAAATAAGCCTATTTCATATACCGTATTTTCCGCACTATAAGGCGCACCTAAAAACCACAAATTTTCTCAAAAGCTGACAGTGCGCCTTATAACCCGGTGCGCTTTATATATGGATTAATATTAAGATTCATTTTCATAAAGTTTCGGTCTCGCAACTACGGTAAACAGCCGCCATCTTTTTTCCCCGTAGAAGAGGAAGTGCTTCTTCTTCTACGCAAGCAACCGCCAAGGTAAGCACCCGCCCCCACAGAACAGGAAGCGCTTCTTCTTCTACTGTAAGCAACCACCCGCCCGCGTAGAAGAAGAAGAAGCGCGCGAATATTACGTTTCATTTCCTTTGTGTGTTTACATCTGTAAAGACCACAAAATAGCTCCTACTAAGCGACAGGGATCCGGTTCATGAAAAGACGCAATCTCTCCATCCGCACATGGATTACTATTTCACAGCAACTGCCTAAAGACTTTCAAGAAAAGCTGGCTACTTTCCGTGCATATTGTAAAAACAAGATAGCTGAAAAAAAGATCCGGCCAGAGAACATTATCAACATGGACGAGGTTCCACTGACTTTTGATATTCCTGTGAACCGCACTGTGGATACAACGGGAGCACGTACGGTGAATATTCGCACCACAGGGAATGAGAAGTCATCCTTCACTGTGGTTCTAGCTTGCCATGCTAATGGCCAGAAACTTCCACCCATGGTGATATTCAAAAGGAAGACCTTGCCAAAAGAGACCTTTCCAGCCGGCGTCATCATAAAAGCTAACTCGAAGGGATGGATGAAGAAAAGATGAGCGAGTGGTTAAGGTAAGTTTACGCGAAGAGGCCGGGTGGCTTTTTTCACGCAGCTCCGTCCATGTTGATATACGACTCCGTGCGCGCCCACATCACGCTGGTTTTTAATATATTATTAAAGTTTGACTGACCTATCTGACTGTTTTTTTGACATTCCTTTAGCGCAGTTAGATGCGGCTTATAACACGGGGCGTCTTATAGGTGGACAAAGTTTTGAAATATGCCGTTCATTGAAGGCGCGGCTTATAACCCAGGGCGCCTTATGGTGCGGAAAATACGGGTATTAGTTTCAAGGGCTGTGAATCTTTGGGCACCACACAATTAGATTCCAGTCGATTCAGGATCGATTCTGGATTCAAAAATCAATTTTTTATTTAAATAACATTGGGTGCCAGTTCAATGACTGTCTACATTCCTCCGTAAAATAGACAACCAGCTCTGATGAATGTCTATATTACTTCAAAGAAAACTGGTTTTCTTTAATATAATTCTCCCCAAACATTTAATCAAGTCAAATACAAATAAGACAACAAGAGAAGTATCCAACGCTTCTCTTTTCTAAAGTAAATCTGTACAGCAGATATGATCATCTGCATCAACAATAGGATCTGTCTGAGTGTCTGGACAGGACAGATACCATTTTTTATAAATTCAAACTTACATTTTTTGGAATGGATTAAGATCCTTATAAGAATCGCGATTCATTCGAAAATGTTTTGCCACCCCTAGTTTCACCATGTAAATCTAATTACTGAAATGAACAAACCTTTGCACAATATTCAAATGTTAGTTTCATCTTTATATTTGTGTAGTATTGCTTCTAACAGTCAAAGTTTGGTTCTTATTCTTTTTTATTTTATTTTATAGTAAATAATTGACTTTTACAGTTTATCTATGGGGCAATAAAACATGAATTTCGTAATCCGGATAACAGAGTTGTAAAATCTTGATTAGAAACTGGGGCAGCACGGTGGTAAAGAGGTTAGTGCGTGTGCCTCACAACTAGAAGGTCCTGGGTTAGATCGGGGTCTTTCTGTGTGGAGTTGGCATGTTCTCCCCGTGACTGCGTGGGTTCCCTCCGGCTTCCTCTCACCTCCAAAGACATGCACCTGGAGATAGGTTGATTAGCAACACTAAATAGTCCCTCGTGTGTGAATGTTGTCTATCTGTGATGGCCCTGTGATGAGGTGGCGACTTGTCCAGGGTGTACCCCGCCTTCCGCCCGAATGGAGCTGGGATAGGCTCCAGCACCCCCCACGATCCCGAGAGGGACAAGCGGTAGAAAATGGATGGATTAGAACCTTAAAATACAGTAAAGATACTCAAATGTTTGACTCACCATGTCTACAATGATCACTTCCTGCTTTCGACCAACAGAAAAGTGATTGACGCAAGACATTATGGTTATCATTATGATGATGATTATTATTATAGGAGGATTCAAAGTGACAAGGTAGAGGAAAGAAATGCGGACAGGAAATGATAATTTACTTTTATTGTAAAAAGTGTGAGAGGATCAAATAACCAGGTTTATTGTGTGTGTCACTGAGACGTCGCCATAATGCTTGACACACCTGTAAAAGACAAACGGTTTACTCAACAAAAGGCGCCGACATGAAGTCATGAACTTTGAATTTGAGACTTACTCTCAAAGTCGATCTTCTCCACAATGTTTTTGGGCTTGACGCTCTCCTCCTGGTTGAAGATGAAGATCTGTCCTTCCTCGGTCTCCGTCCAGTTGTACTTGTTCATCCACACCTCCACCTGTGTGTCTGAAAACCGTGGCAACGGCTTTGAGCGCCAATGTTTCGTTTAGAAGAGGGGTCTCCACTCACCCAGCATCTCGGCCAGCAGGTGGCGCTCTATAGTCTGGTAGGTGATGCCAACCACGTGACAGATGACTGTGGAAGACAGACAGTCGTTGCTCATGCACTGGCGCAACATTTTCCACTTATCGGCGCAAAGCAACAAGGTGACCACAAGGTGCCGCTGTGGTCACCTCGTATAGAGAGTATGGACAATTAGGTTTCAGACAATCTCCTAAGCAGGGGTGTCCAAACTTTTTAGCTTGAGGGCCGCATTGGGTTAAAATAGTTTGACCGGGAGTTGAAAACCAACTGCATGCAAAGTAACTATATATACAGAGGTGGGTAGAGTAGCCAGAAATTGTACTCAAGTAAGAGTACTGTTACTTTAGAGATTTATTACTCAAGTAAAAGTAATGAGTAGTCACCCAGATATTTACTTGAGTAAAAGTAAAAAGTATGTTGTGAAAAAACTACTCAAGTACTGAGTAACTGATGAGTAACATACACACACATATCATATATATATATATATATATATATATACACATACATTGATATATACAGTATATCATTTATATTTATTTATTTTGCCGTTTTTGTTTACATGTTAAAGGTGTTTTAATGAATATACATGCATGTTTAACACATATAGATTCCTTTCTTTCATGTTGACAAGAATATAAGTTGGTGTATTACCTGATTCTGATGACTTGCATTGATTGTAATCCGACAGCAGTGCTTAACGTCCACGTTTTCAAATGCAGGAGAAAAAAAGTTCCTCCTTTCTGTCTAATACCACATGAAAGCGGTTGGTTTTTGGTATCTTATTTGTCCAGCTTCCATATTCGTTTTCACACACTTTACAAGAAATACATTGGCGGCAAATTCCGTAGCTTGCTAGCTTGTTTGCGCTGGCTTTCGGAGACTCTTATTTTGAAAGCGCAGGCGCGATGGAGCGGCACTTTTATTGTGAAGACAGGAACTGTGCAGTCAGTCTTTAGGCTTGTGACGGGATGTACGTTTGAAATAAAAAAGTGTCTTTTTTCCTTCACACTTTTGATTGATTGATTGAAATTTGTATTAGTAGATTGCACAGTACAGTACATATTCCGTACAATTGACCACTAAATGGTAACACCCCAATAAGTTTTTCAACTTGTTTAAGTCAGGTCATGTGACCGCCTGGCTCTGTTTGATTGGTCCAACGTCACCAGTGACTGCATCTGATTGGTGGAACGGAGTCAAACGTCACTAGTGACTGCATTTTATTGGTGGAACGGAGTGAAACGTCACCAGTAACGCAGGCACTTTGAAGGTCTGTCTGACAGACCAAAACAAACAAAGCGTGCATTAACAGATCGATAAAAATTAGTAGCGAGTAGCGAGCTGAATGTAGATAAAAGTAGCGGAGTAAAAGTAGCGGAGTAAAAGTAGCGTTTCTTCCCTATAAATATACTCAAGTAAAAGTAAAAGTAAGTTGCATTAAAACTACTCTTAGAAGTACAATTTATCCCAAAAGTTACTCAAGTAGATGTAACGGAGTAAATGTAGCGCGTTACTACCCACCTCTGTATATATATATATATATATATATATATATATATATATATATATATATATATATATATATAAGGGCTGCAACAACTAATCGATTAAATCGATTATAAAAATAGTTGGCGATTAATTTAGTCATCGATTTGTTGGATCTATGCTATGCGCATGAGCAGAGGCTACGTTTTTTTTGTTTTTTTTACCTTTATTTATAAACTGCAACATTTACAAACAGCTGAGAAACAATAATCAAAATAATAGGGGTGTAACGGTACGTGTATTTGTATCGAACTGTTTCGGTACGGGGGTTTCGTTTCGGTGCGGAAGTGTACCGAACGAGTTTCCACACGGACATATTAAGTAGCGTACTGCACGCTGTGTAAACAATACTCAAAATGCCGGACATTTGAGGCATTTAAGAAACTCCGCCCTGACAGCCCCGCAAAAGATCACCGGACGTGAAACCGATCGCTGCTAGCATGCTAGCAAAAGAGGACTAGCAGCTAACGGGCTAGGTCCTGACCATGCGTCCTCTTTTCACCAGACATGTCCTCTTTTGCGGGGCTGTCGGGCGGTGTTTCTTAAATGCCTCAAATGTCCGGCATTTTGAGTTAGGGTTGCGTGTATTTTCAATGTACGTTCAGGGTTAAGAAGATTAAAAACACAACAAATTGTACGTGCAGCAGCATTCGTGAGGGAGGGGGAGTGACAGAGAGAGCGAGAGAGTTGTGATAAATGCGCATGCGTCGTCAGGCTCTGCTTTTTATCGATACATTTATCAGATTTAATTTTTTATTATGTATAGCAGGGGTGTCAAAAGTGTGCATTTTTGTAACATGTTCCTTGTTTTATTTGGCAAGTTGAAAGAACATGGCGCCAGTATGCTGTTTTTTTTCAATAGAATACTGGAAAGGATAGAAATGTAGTTGGTTTCTTTTATCCGATTATTAATCGATTAATCGAAGTAATAATCGACAGATTAATCGATTATCAAATTAATCGTTGGTTGCAGCCCTAATATATATGTATATATATTAGGGTCCTGACAGAGTGGACCGACACCAGCAGATGACATGGCACCCCAAACCATCACTGATGGTGGAAACTTTACACTAGACTTCAGGCAACGTGGATCCTGTGCCTCTCCTGTCTTCCTCCGGACTCTGGGACCTCGATTTCCAAAGGAAATGCAAAATTTGCATGGTTGGGTGATGGTTTGGGGTGCCATGTCATCTGCTGGTGTCGGTCCACTCTGTTTCCTGAGATCCAGGGTCAACGCAGCCGTCTACCAGCAAGTTTTAGAGCACTTCATGCTTCCTGCTGCTGACCTGCTCTATGGAGATGGAGATTTCAAGTTCCAACAGGACTTGGCGCCTGCACACAGCGCAAAATCTACCCGTGCCTGGTTTACGGACCATGGTATTTCTGTTCTAAATTGGCCCGCCAACTCCCCTGACCTTAGCCCCATAGAAAATCTGTGGGGTATTGTGAAAAGGAAGATGCAGAATGCCAGACCCAAAAACGCAGAAGAGTTGAAGGCCACTATCAGAGCAACCTGGGCTCTCATAACACCTGAGCAGTGCCAGAAACTCATCGACTCCATGCCACGCCGCATTAACGCAGTAATTGAGGCAAAAGGAGCTCCAACCAAGTATTGAGTATTGTACATGCTCATATTTTTCATTTTCATACTTTTCAGTTGGCCAACATTTCTAAAAATCCCTTTTTTGTATTAGCCTTAAGTAATATTCTAATTTTGTGACACACGGAATTTTGGATTTTCATTTGTTGCCACTTCAAATCATCAAAATTAAATGAAATAAACATTTGAATGCATCAGTCTGTGTGCAATGAATAAAAATAATGTACAAGTTACACCTTTTGAATGCAATTACTGAAATAAATCAAGTTTTTCAAAATATTCTAATTTACTGGCTTTTACCTGTATATACATACATACATACATACAGTACAGGCCAAAAGTTGGGACACACCTTCTCATTTCAATACGTTTTCTTTATTTTCATGACTATTTACATTGTAGATTGTCACTGAAGGCATCAAAACTATGACACCTGTGAAGTGTGTCATAGTTTTGATGCCTTCAGTGACAATCTACAATGTAAATAGTCATGAAAATAAAGAAAACGTATTGAAATGAGAAGGTGTGTCCCAACTTTTGGCCTGTACTGTATGTATGTGACTACCTCTTGAAGCTCATCGAGAGAATGCCAAGAATGTGCAAAACAGTAATTAGAGCAAAGGGTGGCTATTTTGAAGAAACTAGAATACAAAACATGTTTTCAGTTATTTCACCTTTTTTTGTTAAGTACATAACTCCACAAGTGTTCATTCATAGTTTTGATGCCTTCAGTGACAATCTACAATGTAAATAGTCATGAAAATAAAGAAAACCCATTGAATGAAGTGTATACAAACTCACAGTACAGGCCAAAAGCTTGGACACAAACTCCTAACTCCAAGACTGTTGGAAAACCATTTAAGGTGACTACCTCTTAAGCTCATTGAGAGAATGCCAAGAATGTGCTAAACGGTAATTAGAGCAAAGGGTGGCTATTTTGAAAAAACTGGAATATAAAACATCCATCCATCCATCCATTTTCTACCGCTTATTCCCTTTGGGGTCGCGATGTTTCAGTTATTTCACCTTTTTTTGTTAAGTACATAACTCCACATGTGTTCATTCATAGTTTTGATGCCTTCAGTGACAACCTACAACTTAAATACCGGTAGTCATGGAAATAAAGAAAACGCATTGAATGAGGTGTGTCCTAACTTTTGGCCTGTACTGTATATATGTACATACATACATATGTGTGTGTTTACACATTATATAAATATAATGGATATATTATTATAATTGGATATTAAGAGTACCGGTATGTGAAAGTCCAACTTCTACCTTGCTTACTTCCGTGACGACCTCTTTAAAGCTTTGTAATCAATCAGAAATATCACGCAGCTAAAAGTCAAAAGGTTAGCGGGGAAAGTTCGAGTGCCAATGAATACACCAGTAACTTCTAACGTGGTATATCTCATTCTCAGTAACACTTTGCCGGACAAAACATTTCTTCAAAATTGCACCTTTTCTGCATGAGTCACCAATAATCCAAACTAAACGACTAAATATTGCAGTAAAAAGCAGCATTAATTCAGTATTTTAGGTAATATGGTGATGATAAAGTCAGGAAGCCATGACTCGCCACAGCAAAACCTATGAAAAATATTCAAAAACGTAAAAGCACAGGCATACATAGTGCAGTGATTATTAACAATACTTTGACACCACTTCACAGAGAAGTCTTAATTTCTCCACAATTGTTGGTCCAAAGCTAATGAGGATTTTGGCAAAATGTGTATAACACGTTTATTTATGGTCATGTATTTTTTTACGTTTCTTGCGCCGCCGGGAGCGTGTCATACCTGCCAACTTTTGAAATCAGAAAAACCTAGTAGCCAGGGTCCAGGGGCCGCAGGCCCCGGTAGGTCCAGGACAAAGTCCTGGTGGGGGGTTCAGGCTTCGCCCCCCCGACGCAAAATGATTATTAGCATTCAGACAGGTTAAAATGTTGCTAAAACCATCACTTTTCTATCAGTCACAGTGACTTTTCAAAACAAAAATATTACAGCAAAAATCATATGGGTTGATTGACATGTTTATTCTGTAAGCTAACTTCAATAGTTTGAAATTATTTTGACAGTTAATGCCAGTTATCCTGTCAACCTTTCACAAGACTTCAATTTGTTAATTGAAAGTATAAACACTTTTTACAGTAAACAAATGGTAAAACAGTACTAAACAATTCCATTTAAAAAAAAATTGGTGTCATTATTAACTTTCTGTCCAAGCTTGTATAATCTACTGCCTTGTTCAATTGTAAAAAATATTCTGTGCCTAAAATTCACATTTCTATCACAATTATCATACTGTAAACATGGTAAGCTAACTTCATTAAAATTAATAGTCCTGTCAATGGAATTACAATTCAAATGTAGTTTTTTTGTAAGCCTTTCAAAAGAATTCAAAATATGAAAAATTAATGAAAATGAATTTAAGCCATCAGACACTTGAAAAGTGGCACATCACATCTCTAATGTAATCATTTTAACTTTTCAACAGAAATAGCACTGCAAAAATATTAAGGACATACTTCTGTATTTTGGTAGTTATGATGTCAACATTTAACAAGATTTCTTCAACTTGGACTTGAAAGCATAAATAGTATAAACACTTTTAACAGTATAACAGTACTAAACAATTCCAATAGATAACATTGGTGTCATTACCTTTTTGTGGCTAAAATCCGAAAAACGTTGAAAGTTTTCCACTTGTATCGCTAGCAACGGCATTAGACTTGTGTTTTTTTGTCCCAACGTGGTCTTTTACATGCTAATTCCTCCGTGTCCGATCGAAAAATCTTGTCTGCACAAGGTGCAATTCGCGTAGTTTTCACCCTTTTTGGAACGGATAATTATTCCCGGATAGGCTTTTGAATATTCTTCACGGAATGACTGCAGTTTTCTTTTCGGTTTAAGACTCGTTTGCGATTTTTCACCGGCTGATTCCATGATCGTTCGCTCGTTTGGAAACAATGGCAACAGGTGCCTCGTGCTTGGCAGCAGTGCTATAAATAGCCTCGCGCATTTAAAAAAAATTTTTTTTTAATTAATGAAAAACCGTATTTTTTATCACTGCAACCGTAACCCGGAATAGGTTGATGAAAACCGTACTAATTACGGGAAAACCGGAGTAGTTGGCAGGTATGGCGTGTTAGTGTACCTGCTGGTCACTAAACATTGCATGAAAAACGGATGCAAACCTGCCCCAAAATTATACTTTGACGAGATAAAAGTGTGTTTTATTGTAAGTTTAAGAGCTGGAGTATGTTTAAGACTATATTTATAATTAATATTATGGTTCATTTTGTCAGGAAAACTGATGTCAGAATGACAGCGATTGCATGATTCCAGGCACGGCCGCACACATTATTGGTAGCAAAGATGGCGCCTGTTTAGTTGTCCATACTGTCTCGACAGACTTTTTCACCCGCCGATGAGGATACTCACACTTGCGGACTGAGTCTTCGAAACCTGTAATTCCATTGATGAGCTCATGATTCTTCTTGAGACTCGTCTGTGAGGAAGGGAGCAAAGTTTGGTCACGTTGGAAAAGCAAAAAAAAAGTAAAAAACAGTCCAAATATCTATTACATTTTTCATCTCAGCAAGAATG
Source organism: Nerophis lumbriciformis (assembly GCF_033978685.3). Classification (NCBI taxonomy): domain Eukaryota; kingdom Metazoa; phylum Chordata; class Actinopteri; order Syngnathiformes; family Syngnathidae; genus Nerophis; species Nerophis lumbriciformis. The sequence continues at coordinate 6,357,653 of NC_084564.2, forward strand.
AAATGTTTTGCTTCATGTGCTAATAGATGTTAAAGGGATCTATTATGCAAAACCAACATTTCTTACCCGTCGGCACCTCTTTTTGTGTATTTGGGATCTGCATAAGTCCCGAAAATGTGAAATCAATTTATAAAACAATCTTGCCGTCTTCCAAACTTGCTCCAAAAAAGCTTAGTTACGTCAGCAGATATCTCCATATATGATAGAGGTTTAACCGAAGAGTTCACCGTTTTTATTCAGTTGGAGTCTGACACTGTAGTCAATGAGCTCCTCCTTTTTCTCCATCTTGTTGTAGGGCAGACTGGCTCGTACATGCACATGCATCCTCCACTGTTGCCCTAACCCATTTTCTAATTTAAATGAGCGTATAGTTCAATCAATCAATCATACTTTGTTAATAAAGCGCTCTTCATACATAAAAGAAATGCATCACAAAGTGCTTGTTCTAACATATCTGTCAGTAGATTCCCTATGGAAGCGCTAAAAACTACAACACGGCTGACAAGGAGAAGAGGCAGTTGAAAAGGAGGCACTTTATTGGGGGTTAAATCACCAAAAATGATTCCCGGGCGCGGCACTGCTGCTGCCCACTGCTCCCCTCACCTCCCAGGGGGTGATCAAGGGGATGGGTCAAATGCAGAGGACAAATTTCACCACACCTAGTGTGTGTGTGTGACAATCATTGGTACTTTAACTTTAATAAGACGGTCAGAAAGCGGCTTGAAAATGGTCTGTAAAACATAATCTATGCAAAATGTTGATCAAAGAACCACCATTACATGCTATGTAGATCACAAGTAAGTGTTTAAAATGTGAAAATAAATAAAATAAATCTAAATATGACCCCTTTAAAAGAATATAGACAGTCCTCTCTTATTGTAAGTTAACATTATGAACAATACTTCTTTTTTTGCTCCTTCTAAAAGGACTTAAAAATTGCCTGTACATGTAATTTTTGTTTGACCCTGGAACATATTATTTGCATTTAAAATACAGTATTTCCTAGAGGTGGAAAAATGTATTGATTTGAACGTTGGCGATTCATGAATCAGTGTACAAATGTCCAGAAATGTATAATTTACGCATGTTAAATAAAATAAATTAAAACAGACGGTCCAAAGGTGGCGACTTGTCCAGGGTGTACCCCGCCTTCCGCCCGATTGTAGCTGAGATAGGCTCCAGCGCCCCCCCGCGACCCCAAAGGGAATAAGCGGTAGAAAATGGATGGATGGAGGGTCCAAAATGCAGCATAGATGCTAATGTTCTCTAAAGATATGTTTGGTTCTAACTAGGGATGTCCGATAATGGCTTTTTGCCGATATCCGATATTGTCCAACTCTTTAATTACCGATACCTATATCAACCGATACCAATATATACAGTCGTGGAATTAACACATTATTATGCCTAATTTGGACAACCAGGTATGGTGAAGATAAGGTCCTTTTAAAAAAAATTAAAAATAATATAATAAGATAAATAAATTAAAAACATTTTCTCGAATAAAAAAGAAAGTAAAAATATATAAAAACAGTTATATAGAAACTAGTAATGAATGAAAATGAGTAAAATTAACTGTTAAAGGTTAGTACTATTAGTGGACCAGCAGCACGTACAATCATGTGTGCTTACGGACTGTATCCCTTGCAGACTGTATTGATATATATTGATATATAATGTAGGAACCAGAATATTAATAACAGAAAGAAACAACCCTTTTGTGTGAATGAGTGTGAATGAGCGTAAATGGGGGAGGGAGGTTTTTTGGGTTGGTGCACTAATTGTAAGTGCATCTTGTGTTTTTTATGTTGATTTAATTTAAAAAAACAAAAACAAAAAAAAAACGATACGATAAAAAAACAATTTTTACAGATAATTTCCGATATTACATTTTAAAGCATTTATCGGCCGAGTTGGACAATATCGGAATATCGGATATCGGCAAAAAGTCATTATCGGACATCCCTACATTATACCTATTATGTCATGACATTCTATTCTATCTGTCAATAAAATTAAAGTGCAAATGAAAATTCAGCTTCACCAATGTAGTCATAATTTTTGTGCTCAAGAAACTTCTCTATGACTTTAGCGCCAAACTTATTCTGTTTGCGCGATATTATCATTACTGCCACAAGTGGTGGAAAATGGTATTACAACTAAGTCCCGCTGCCACCCATACGGACCAAAATTGACAAACATGTTTTTTGGCGGCCCTCTAGGGGGCGCTCGGGGCCCAACAATGGGTAATAAACAGTGTTACAAGACATGTTATATGTTAACGTCAAGACTGTCAACTTGCAGCATTTCGACTTCCCCCTCGCCAACCCTCTGCGGGTGTTTGAGACGGTGCTGGACCCTCAGCAGGAGTACCCAATGGTGTGTACAGGGGTCTCTTGGGGTTCCAGCCCCACCCTGCCTGTCACTTTAGAGTACATCAACCTCAATTCCAACACTTCCTGGTTTACACACGCCGACGTAGGTGAGAGCATCCAGTAACGTCTCTTGGAGATTATAATGTTTGCGTAATTGTTTGTCACTCGTTATCACTATGTGTGCATGTGTGTGTGTGTGTGCTTAAAGCAGAGAAGCACTGCCCAAATGTTGTACAAGTCAACCAGCTGGACAGCAGCTCGCTGCTCGTCCTCTTAGAAAGTAAGTTACTCCAGTCTGAACACGTGACACTGCAATGCTTTCCCCCTGAACGCTGACACAACTGGTGTCCTTCACAGGGTCAGTGCACATACTCGGCCTGGAGGGGGAGCTAAAGAGCATCGGGCAAAATGAGACCACGTTCCCTCATGATGTGGAGTCTGTAGGTGAGTGAGTCCTTCTATCCGGCGGACATGTTGGCATCTACTTGCACAGGCTTTATTTAGATGACACTAAAACGCTGCCCTTGTCGTTGTCAGTGATGTCCCTCAACTAGAGATGTCCGATATTATCGGACATCTCTAGTTCTAACTAACCATAGCAGAACCATTAGCTAGCTGGGGTGGGCCCTTTCTCGGCAGAGGGTGTCTTGTGGTAAGCCGGGCCGAAACACCCTGTGAATCTGGGGCACACAACATTAGATGTGTCCCAATGGTGGAAAAGCCTCCCAGCAGTGTCACCTAGCCTCACTCAGGTATGCGGTCAGGTGCAAGCCTGGCCTAGGGAGGAGGACACCCCTGCCATGCAGAGTCCCCAGGGATTGTACCAACTAGTCCTTTCAACAAATTCTACTCTGTCACAAAAAAATAAGAGTTGTAGGAATTATTGGAAACTCAAGACAGCCATGACATTATGTTCTTTACAAGTGCATGTAAACATTTGACCATGACTGTATATGTATTCTGTGCGCACCAATACAAAAACCGAAAGACGCAACATTTTTTATAATAACATGTAATACTTTCAGAACATAAAATAAGATATATTAACAATACACAATAATAATATACAATATAATAATTATACATTTGTAAATAATTGATTTATAATTTAATCGTAGCCCCTGAATCGTAATCGAATTGTGAGATGCCCAAAGATTCCCACCTTTAGTATTTCCGAAGGGGGGAACGAATATTTCGATTTTTATGTCTGTGTGTGTGTGAGTGCGTGTCGTACCCAGAAACTCTGGAAGTGGCAGGTCTCCAGCAGGTTGCCCAGGTACAGGATCTTGCTGATGGGACTCTCCTTTGGCTGTTACACAGTAGTTAAGGAAACACCCCCCCCACCCAGAGAGAGCGCACACGCACACGCACACGCACGCACACACACACACACACACACACACACACACACACACACACACACACCACACACACACACACACACACACACACACAATGACAACTTGTAAACAACCTGACAACTTGTCAACAACCTGACATCAAGGATACGTGTGTCTGGTCAATCATGCACTTGCAGAGGGTGAAGTCGGTGTGCGGCAGGTTGGTGAGGGCCTTCAGCAGGATCTGAGAAGTCACGTTCGTCTGGAAGTAGGGGGGGTTGAACTGGTACCTGCCAGGACACCGCATGGCGTCAGGTCGGAGACAAATACAGTGGTATCTCAAGCATGGCTGTACAGTGGGAGAATTTCACATGCATAAGCGCCTAAAAATAGATTGCGCGATTCGAAAGAATGAAAAGGTAGTGAACGTGATTTCAACCCTTTTATCTGTTTAGTTAGTTTATTATTCCTTCGGTCAGTGGTCAACAAAACAAACTCACATTCATAAATTGACAATTTTACAGACCGAAAGGGTTGAAATTGAGCACTTAATTCGCCTAACCCATACCTGCCAACTTTCGAAATCAGAAAAACCTAGTAGCCAGGGTCCAGGGGCCGCAGGCCCCGGTAGGTCCAGGACAAAGTCCTGGTGGGGGGTTCAGGCCCGACGCACAATGATTATTAGCATTCAGACAGGTTAAAATGTTGCTAAAACCATCACTTTTTTATCAGTCACAGTGACTTTTCAAAACAAAAATATTACAGCAAAAATCATATGGGTTGATTGACATGTTTATTCTGTAAGATAACTTCAATAGTTTGAAATTATTTTGACAGTTAATGCCAGTTATCCTGTCAACCTTTCACAAGACTTCAATTTGTTAATTGAAAGTATAAACAGTATAAACACTTTTTACAGTAAACAAATGGTAAAACAGTACTAAACAATTCCATAAAAACAAAATTGGTGTCATTATTAACTTTCTGTCCAAGCTTGTATAATCTACTGCCTTGTTCAATTGTAAAAAATATTCTGTGCCTAAAATTCACATTTCTATCACAATTATCATACTGTAAACATGGTAAGCTAACTTCATTAAAATTAATAGTCCTGTCAATAGCATGGAATTACAATTCAAATGTAGTTTTTTGTAAGCCTTTCAAAAGAATTCAAAATATGAAAAATTTATGAAAATTAATTTAAGCCATCAGACACTTGAAAAGTGGCACATCACATCTCTAATGTAATCATTTTAACTTTTCAACAGAAATAGCACTGCAAAAATATTAAGGACATACTTCTGTATTTTGGTAGTTATGCTGTCAACATTCAACAAGATTTCTTCAACTTGGACTTGAAAGCATAAATAGTATAAACACTTTTAACAGTATAACAGTACTAAACAATTCCAATAGATAACATTGGTGTCATTACCTTTTTGTGGCTAAAATCCAAGTCCATGCTCAATTATTGCCTCCGTAAATAAAACTTCGGCATTTATCACATCCAAAGAATCTGTTTGGGCGACGAAAAACGTTGAAAGTTTTCCACTTGTATCGCTAGCAACGGCATTAGACTTGTGTTTTTTTGTCCCAACGTGGTCTTTTACATCGCTAATTCCTCCGTGTCCGATCGAAAAATCTTGTCTGCACAAGGTGCAATTCGCGTAGTTTTCACCCTTTTTGGAACGGATAATTATTCCCGGATAGGCTTTTGAATATTCTTCACGGAATGACTGCAGTTTTCTTTTCGGTTTAAGACTCGTTTGCGATTTTTCTCCGGCTGATTCCATGATTGTTCGCTCGTTTGGAAACAATGGCAACTGGTGCCTCGTGCTTGGCAGCGGTGCTATAAATAGCCTCGCGCATGGCATTCGGAATGGCTCGATAGGAAGTTACGGGAAGCAGTGTCGACTGTCATTGTTGTTACGCGATTTTGTGAATAAAACTTAAAAAAAAATTATTTTTTTTAATTAATAAAAAACCGTATTTTTTTATCACTGCAACTGTAACCCGGAATAGGTTGATGAAAACCGTACTAATTACGGGAAAACCGGAGTAGTTGGCAGGTATGCTAACCATATAAACAATCTCAAATACAAGAAGCAGCAAAACCAGGAGACATCGGGCTCTGATCTTGTGCTTGATAATAATATGACATTTCCTTTACACAACATATTATAAATACACCTTGTACACAGCATGAACCCTGTTCAGATATATACACAGTAAAGACAGACAAACAGTTGTGAAACATCCCTGTACACGTGTTAGTTAAACATTTGTACCAATAATATTCTATATACAAACACCTATAATTCCATATTAATTTATATCCCACATTCAGTTTTGTAACAAACATTGATCATAGTATTAACTGCTGGTGTTGAATCAAGAGCGATATATTTTTCTAAGACATTGGAAGTTTTTTTTAAAGTGTGAATGGAACTGGAACATTTTAAGGCATCATCCAAGCTGTTCCACAGATGAACCCCTTTGACAGAAACACATCTACTTTTTAAACTAGTTCTTATATTTGCTTTCTGAAAGACAGCTGAACGTCTAAGATCGTATGGACTCTCCCTGGGTTTGAACCTCTCCTGTAGACAGTGAGGCAACATGCGTTTATGAGCTTTATATGTCACAATAGCAGTGTTGAGGTCAACAAGACCATGCAGTTGTAATGTTTTTAATGTTTTGTATCTGCATTTTGCTCCTAAAATAAATCCATACAAAGTGGCTTAAACTCGAGTACGATTTGGGGAAAAGAAACATTTTTGTCAACAGATCATGCAAGAGCTGTATCAACCCTCTGCGCAGACGTGATCACGTGTACACAGTATCGCCGCTCTCGCGACATGCTAGTTTAGCTGCTAGCAAAACAACAAGTCAGTCACCAACAGAGGTGGGTAGTAACGCGCTACATTTACTCCGTTACATCTACTTGAGTAACTTTTGGGATAAATTGTACTTCTAAGAGTAGTTTTATTGCAACATACTTTTACTTTTACTTGAGTATATTTATAGAGAAGAAACGCTACTTTTACTCCGCTACTTTTATCTACATTCAGCTCGCTACTCGCTACTAATTTTTATCGATCTGTTAATGCACGCTTTGTTTGTTTTGGTCTGTCAGACAGACCTTCAAAGTGCCTGCCTTACTGGTGACTTTTCACTCCGTTCCACCAATAAAATGCAGTCACTAGTGACGTTTGACTCCGTTCCACCAATCAGATGCAGTCACTGGTGACGTTGGACCAATCAAACAGAGCCAGGCGGTCACATGACCTGACTTAAACAAGTTGAAAAACTTATTGGGGTGTTACCATTTAGTGGTCAATTGTACGGAATATATACTGTACTGTGCAATCTACTAATACAAGTTTCAATCAATCAATCAAAAGTGTGAAGGAAAAAAGACACTTTTTTATTTCAAACGTACATCCCGTCACAAGCCTAAAGACTGACTGCACAGTTCCTGTCTTCACAATAAAAGTGCCGCTCCATCGCGCCTGCGCTTTCAAAATAAGAGTCTCCGAAAGCCAGCGCAAACAAGCTAGCAAGCTACGGAATTTGCCGCCAATGTATTTCTTGTAAAGTGTGTGAAAACGAATATGGAAGCTGGACAAATAAGATACCAAAAACCAACCACTTTCATGTGGTATTAGACAGAAAGGAGGAACTTTTTGTCTCCTGCATTTGAAAACGTGGACGTTATCATCACTACTGTCTGATTACAATCAATGCAAGTCATCAGAATCAGGTAATACACCAACTTATATTCTTGTCAACATGAAAGAAAGGAATCTATATGTGTTAAACATGCATGTATATTCATTAAAACACCTCTAACATGTAAACAAAAACGGCAAAATAAATAAATATAAATGATATACTGTATATATCAATGTATGTGTATATATGTATATATATATATATATATATATATATATATATATATATATGATATGTGTGTGTATGTTACTCATCAGTTACTCAGTACTTGAGTAGTTTTTTCACAACATACTTTTTACTTTTACTCAAGTAAATATTTGGGTGACTACTCCTTACTTTTACTTGAGTAATAAATCTCTAAAGTAACAGTACTCTTACTTGAGTACAATTTCTGGCTACTCTACCCACCTCTGGTCACCAAAGATTTAATGAAAAAACCGAAAGATGCGAACTTGACCGTGCATAAACCCCCGTTTCCACTGCACGGTGTTTTGCTCTTTTAGGTTGATGGTGTTTTAACATTATGAGGACGTGCTGCAATAAAATAAGAAAACATACTCTGTTGACGGTGATGCAAAATATTTCCAAAGGCAGTCGCTGTTTTGTTATGCTCAGACAGCTGTTTCTGAAGAGATAGAAAGCAAGGAAAGGAGAAAGCAAAAATGCTACTGAAGAAAAAGATCAAATCTTTTGCTTATCAGCAGACTATTGCAGTTATATTTTCTGCTTCTAATACTAATGATCATACTCGCGACATCGCCTGTACGCACTTCTGTCTCCTCTACTGAGCCTAATGCTAAATAAGTTCCTATACCTTCTGCATCTTCTTCTCATAAAAAGTTAACTTATGTCCAGCTGCGGCTCATCATCACATAAAAATGTCTGCACTTTTCAAATGACAATTTCATGTACTGCAACATTAGCACCCGTATTTTCCGCACTATTAGCCGCACCTAAAAACCACAAATTTACTCAAAAGCTGACAGTGCGGCTTTTAACCCGGTGCGCTTTATATATGGATTAATATTACGATTCATTTTCATAAAGTTTCGATCTCGCAACTTCGGTAAACAGCCGCCATCTTTTTTCCCCGTAGAACAGGAAGCGCTTCTTCTTCTACGCAAGCAACCGCCAAGGTAAGCACCCGCCCCCATAGAACAGGAAGCGCTTCTTCTTCTACTGTAAGCAACCACCCGCCCGCGTAGAAGAAGAAAAAGGGCGCGGATATACCGTACGTTTCATTTCCTTTGTGTGTTTACATCTGTAAAGACCACAAAATGGCTCCTACTAAGCGTCAGGGATCCGGTTCATGAAAAGACGCAATCTCTCCATCCGCACACGGATTACTATTTCACAGAAACTGATATTCCTGTGAACCGCACTGTGGATACAACGGGAGCACGTACGGTGAATATTCGCACCACAGGGAATGAGAAGTCATCCTTCACTGTGGTTCTAGCTTGCCATGCTAATGGCCAGAAACTTCCACCCATGGTGATATTCAAAAGGAAGACCTTGCCAAAAGAGACCTTTCCAGCCGGCGTCATCATAAAAGCTAACTCAAAGGGATGGATGAAGAAAAGATGAGCGAGTGGTTAAGGTAAGTTTAAGTTTACGCGAAGAGGCCGGGTGGCTTTTTTCACGCAGCTCTGTCCATGTTGATATACGTATGTTTGTGATTGCACATCTGCGTACATTTTGGGAGTGAACAGAGTTGTTAGAACGCTGGTTTTTAATATATTATTAAAGTTTGACTGACCTATCTGACTGTTTTTTTGACATTCCTTTAGCGCAGTTAGATGCGGCTTACAACACCGGGCGGCTTATAGGTGGACAAAGTTTTGAAATATGCCGTTCATTGAAGGCGCGGCTTTTAACCCAGGGCGCCTTATGGTGCGGAAAATACGGTACTCTGACCAAAACAGGCACGTTGCTTGCGGTTAACAATGTTTTGTTTGTGTCAAAATGAGCACTTCTATTGGTATTTTTTGGTACTAGTTTTCATTTGGATTTCAGTAATTTACTAAGGGGTTATTTATGTTGTTGTATTTTATTTTAATTGTATATAATGATGGCACTTTGCTTGTCTGCAAGAGTGTAAATATGTGTCACTGTGTACATTGTTAGAGTGTTATCATGTTATTTAAGACTTTTCATATTGCTTCTAATCTTTTATATAAAAAGCTAAGTGTACAGCCCTGACCTCAACCTACAAGCACATTGCGTCCCAGCACCTAGCTCATAACTCGGAAGACTTGTACCTTAACATGACATGTTAAAGAGTGTTTACAACTCACAGTTTCAGAATGGCCAAGTTGGCCTCCAAGTCGTACGCATTTTCTATGGCTTGTGTTTCCACGTAACGCTCCAACGTCGCCAGGTTTTCTGGGTTGTACCTGAGGTTTAGGGGGACAGGGTAAATAATTCAACACAATACTTTGAATGTGCTTAGGGTGGAGTTTTAGGCATAGAGATGCGTGACAATCACATCATTGTAACCCCGGGGGTATTTTAATTTGCCCCATTTTCATATACCGTATACAGTACACCACATGGCAATGTAGTTGCATAGCAATACTATCCACCTAATATTTACTTTTATTGTTAGATTTATAGCTAACATTTTAGGCATTACAGCACCTCCAAGTCCGAGTCCATGGTTCTCGCCCGGAAAAGGGTGGAGTGCCATCTCCGGGTTGGGGAGGAGATCTTGCCCCAAGTGGAGGAGTTCAAGTACCTCGGAGTCTTGTTCACGAGTGAGGGAAGAGTGGATCGTGAGATCGACAGGCGGATCGGTGCGGCGTCTTCAGTAATGCGGACGCTGTATCGATCCGTTGTGGTGAAGAAGGAGCTGAGCCGGAAGGCAAAGCTCTCAATTTACCGGTCGATCTACGTTCCCATCCTCACCTATGGTCATGAGCTTTGGGTTATGACCGAAAGGACAAGATCACGGGTACAAGCGGCCGAAATGAGTTCCCTCCGCCGGGTGGCGGGGCTCTCCCTTAGAGATAGGGTGAGAAGCTCTGCCATCCGGGGGGAGCTCAAAGTAAAGCCGCTGCTCCTCCACATCGAGAGGAGCCAGATGAGGTGGTTCGGGCATCTGGTCAGGATGCCACCCGAACGCCTCCCTAGGGAGGTGTTTAGGGCACGTCCGACCGGTAGGAGGCCGCGGGGAAGACCCAGGACACGTTGGGAAGACTATGTCTCCCGGCTGGCCTGGGAACGCCTCGGGGTCCCACAGGAAGAGCTGGACGAAGTGGCTGGGGAGAGGGAAGTCTGGGCTTCCCTGCTTAGGCTGCTGCCCCCGCGACCCGACCTCGGATCAGCGGAAGAAGATGGATGGATAGGCATTACTCCCAGTAATAGTCTTGGAATATTCTAGGCTGTACAAACAGTAATAGTCTAGCATTATTAGATTGTTAATGGAATGCAAACAGGAAGTACACCAGCTATCAAGACATAGAGAGAATTCTTGTACATTTCTATGGTGAATTATAACTTCTCAACAACCGTGATGAAGGACGTCAGCTTTTATAAAAGTGTATTTATACAATTAAGTGTCATAGTAAATAAGTGTCTATATACGGATGACCAAATGGGACAAAATAAATACATTGTTAAGTACTGAAATGTATCATGAATTAGATCTATAAGAAATAATGACATAATGAATAGCAATGTTATGTTAAATGAATGACACGTTTAATCACATGTATTTAACTCAAGTTATAAGTAATTAATGACACATTTAAGTAATTATTTAAACATATTTATTCCATTTGGAATAAAGGCGTTTCGGCATTTTTGCTAAATGTGTTTAAATTTTGACACACACTTAACTTACAGCATGCAAAGGCAGTTTTTCTTAAATCAACATTTGATGCAAAAAGTTATTCAGTGTTTTGTATTTGAAACCCTTGAATAACTTTTAATATCTGCTTGCCACCTTGACTTGTGATGGCAAAGCAAATTTCCATCAATTTGTTGGCATATGATAATCAATTGTGTAACAATATTTTTTGGCGATTAACACATTTATACGGTTTCGCAGTTAGAAGTGGGCTACGATAAACATGAGTTTGACACCCCGGGTTTGAGCAATTGATCAAACTTGGCGAGCTTTTCACGTTAGCATGCGGCTAACCAGAAGTTAGCATGTCGGCTAGCGAAGCATAACATTCGTACCGATCGATTCCTCGAAGGAGTTTCGCCACATTCGCTTTCATCTGTTCGAAAGTTGACGTCTCCATTTGGTCCTGACAATGTTGACAAATTGTTAGTGGGGGAAAAAGAACTTAAATCCACACGTGGAGCACGGCAAAACGGTGGAGAGACGGCCGGCAAAGAAAGGGGGACAGACCGGAAGAGAGACACAAAGGACCGGAAGTAGGGTTCCCCTAACGCAACTTACTTTAACGACCAAGTCTCTAGTTGTCTGGCAAAATAAACTATTTAGTAGTAAAACAACGAGCTCTAAATATTTATGAATATATTGCAACTTATTTAAAAGAAAGCGTTTAGACAAAAATGGTGGAAATTGTACTGTTTACTTGGGCTGCGAATCTTTGGGTGTCCCACGATTCGAGTCAATGGGCGAGGGCGGACCTACGTCACTTCCGCCCTCCAATCCCCTAGCAACGCGGTCGCCATATTGAATTCGTTGAAAACAAACCAGCTCACAGCGAACACAGCATTGACAGAAAAAGCATTTAACGAGGTTTCACGGCATTTTAAACTGTTCTAAATGGCGTATGATTATGTAAATAGTCTTTCCAGTGAGGCTAGGTTAAGATACGAGTTAAAATGTTCTGTAGTTGGATTAAACGACTGCCCTTACCGCCTTCCAGCAGATGCGTGGACTGATAATCCTACACAATGGAATTTGGAAATCTTTATGTCTACCTCACAAGCGCACCAGGTCGGTTGTTATATAACGAATAAATCACATAAAAATTGTTAAATCACCCAAGGTATGTTGATAAATGATAATAAGGATGACACGGTGGCTACCAGTATCTGTATATTTATTATATCTGTAGAGAGCTCATTCAAATTCAGCTCAGTATTATGATTTATTATTTGCTGAATTACTGGAAATAGCCTTTATACCGTATGTTATTGTTGTGCAACAACAACAACTTCAGCTGTCGAACGTTATTCAGTAAAAATTCAACGGGTTCAACATTAGCATGGACCAAGTTGTGGTTAAGAAGGTGGATTTGTGTTCCTTATATTTACCAGAAACGAAGTGATCCGAACACACGACCCGGGATTTTGGGGGACTCCAGTGAGAACCGACCTCGTTTTCCCGGTGTAAAGCTGCGAGCCATTTGTCTCGTCTCTGTGGGCTTTTAGCACGCTTTGGCAGAACAAAATACGACCTTTGTTTTCCCTGTTTCCAGTTGTGGTTTGCACAACCAAAAACAACACAGTTTTTTGGCATTTTGGAGGCAGAATGACGGGTTTAATCAGCGCAGGTCGACAGGTTAAAGAGTAATGGCGACGGTTTGTTTTCAACGCCAGTCAGGTTGCTATGGCTCGAAGAACCCGTATGTAGCTCAGTTGCCCGGATGTCGGCCCTGCCCCATATCGATTCTTGGGGTCACGATTCGATTATAAATCGATTTTTTTGATTCAACGCGATTCTCGATTCAAAACCGATATTTTTCCGATTCAAAACAATTATCTTTTCATTCAATACATAGCATTTCAGCAGGATCTAACCCAGTCTGCTGACATGCAAGCAGAGTAGTAGATTTTTGTAAAAAGCTTTTATAATTGTAAAGGACAATGTTTTATCAACTGTTTGCAATAATGTAAATTTGTTTTAACTATTAAATGAACCAAAAAGATGACTTATTTTGTCTTGGTGAAAATATTGGACACAGTGTGTTGTCAAGCTTATGAGATGCGATGCAAGTGTAAGCCACTGTGACACTATTGTTCATTTTTTTATTTATTTATTATAAATGTCTAATGATAATGTCAATGAGGGATTTTTAATCACTGCTATGTTGAAATTGTTACTAATATTGATACTGTTGTTGATAATATTCATTTTTGTTTAACTACTTTTGGATTGTTCTGTGTCGTGTTTGTGTCTCCTCTCAATTGCTCTGTTTATTGCAGTTCTGAGTGTTTCTGGGTCGGGTTTGGTTTTGGAATTGGATTGCATTGTTATCAATCAATCAATCAATCAATGTTTATTTATATAGCCCTATATCACAAGTGTCTCAAAGGGTTGCACAAGCCACAACGACATCCTCGGTACAGAGCCCACATAAGGGCAAGGAAAAACTCACCCCAGTGGGACGTCGATGTGAATGACTATGAGAAACCTTGGAGAGGACCGCATATGTGGGTAACCCCCCCCCCCGCCCCACCCTCTAGGGGAGACCGAATGCAATGGATGTCGAGTGGGTCTGACATAATATTGTGAGGGTCCAGTCCATAGTGGATCTAACATAATAGTAAGAGTCCAGTCCATAGTGGATCCAACATAACAGTAAGAGTCCAGTCCATAGTGGGGCCAGCAGGAAACCATCCCGACCCAACCGATGCAGAGGCGAGCGGTCCACCCTGGGTCCCGACTCTGGACAGCCAGCACTTCATCCAAGGCCACCGGTATTGGTTATCGGTTATGGTATTGTTATTGTTTTGTTGGATTGATAATAAAAATTTTTTTTAACAAAATAAAAATAAAATAAAAAAATATCGATTTTTGAAAAATGAGAATCGATACTGAATCGTACAACGGGAGAATGGCGATTTGAATTCGAATCGATTCTTTCCCACACCCCTACTATTTACACCAGGGGTGCTCATTACGTCGATCGCGATCTACCGGTCGATCTCGGAGGGTGTGTCAGTCGATCACCAGCCAGGCATTAAAAAAACAGTCCTAAAAATGAGCAATCATAAATCTTCACTATGACGTCACTTTCGTCACTTGATTGACATTCACGGCACCCGAGGGTCTTCTGAGATGACGCTGGCTGCTGCCAGCTCATTAAAATTACCGACTGGAAGGCGAGAAACACTTTATTTCAACAGACTCTGGCGCCGTACCTGTCGTCAAAACTCCAAAGACCGACTGCACAGTTGCACAATAACAGCTCTGCTTCATCCTGCCTGCGCTACCAAAATAAGAGTCTCAGAAAGCTGGCGTGCACAAGCTAGCAAGCTACGGAGTTTGCCGACAATGTATTTCTTGTAAAGTGTATACAAAGGAGTACGGAAGCTGGACAAATAAGATGCCAAAAACCAACCACTTTCATGTGGTATTGGACAGAAAGGAGGACTTTTTTTCTCCTCCATTCGAAAATGCGGACGTTATCATCACCACTGTCTGATTCCAATCAATGCAAGTCATCAGAATCAGGTAATACACCAACTTATATTCTTGTCTTCATGAAAGAAAGGAATCTATATGTGTTAAACATGCTTGTATTATCTTTAACCACCTTTAATTTGTTAACAATATTAACTATATGTGTTAAACATGCTTGTATTATCTTTAACCACCTTTAAGTTGTTAACAATATTAACTATATGTGTCAAACATGCTTGTATTATCTTTAACCACCTTTAAGTTGTTAACAATATTAACTATATGTGTTAAACATGCTTGTATTATCTTTAACCACCTTTAAGTTGTTAACAATATTAACTATATGTGTTAAACATGCTTGTTTTATCTTTAACCACCTTTAAGTTGTTAACAATATTAACTATATGTGTTAAACATGCTTGTATTATCTTTAACCACCTTTAAGTTGTTAACAATATTAACTATATGTGTTAAACATGCTTGTTTTATCTTTAACCACCTTTAAATTGTTAACAATATTAACTATTTGTGTTAAACATGCTTGTATTATTTTTAACCACCTTTAACTTGTTAACAATATTAACTATATGTGTTAAACATGCTTGCATTATCTTTAAACACCTTTAACTTGTTAACAATATTAACTATATGTATTAAACATACTTGTATTATCATTAAACACCTTTAATGTATTAACAATATTAACTATATGTGTTAAACATGCTTGTATTATCTTTAACCACCTTTAAGTTGTTAACAATATTAACTATATGTGTTAAACATGCTTGTTTTATCTTTAACCACCTTTAAATTGTTAACAATATTAACTATTTGTGTTAAACATGCTTGTATTATTTTTAACCACCTTTAACTTGTTAACAATATTAACTATATGTGTTAAACATGCTTGCATTATCTTTAAACACCTTTAACTTGTTAACAATATTAACTATATGTATCAAACATACTTGTATTATCATTAAACACCTTTCATGTATTAACAATATTAACTATATGTGTTAAACATGCTTGCATTATCATTAAACACCTTTAATTTGTTAACAATATTAACTATATGTGTTAAACATGCTTGTATTATCTTTAACCACCTTTAATTTGTTAACAATATTAACTATTTGTGTTAAACATGCTTGTATTATTTTTAACCACCTTTAACTTGTTAACAATATTAACTATATGTGTTAAACATGCTTGCATTATCTTTAAACACCTTTAACTTGTTAACAATATTAACTATATGTATTAAACATACTTGTATTATCATTAAACACCTTTAATGTATTAACAATATTAACTATATGTGTTAAACATGCTTGCATTATCATTAAACACCTTTAACTTGTTAACAAAAACATATATTTCATAAATAAGTAAATATAAATTATATATATGAATGAGGTAGATCCCCACGACTTGATCAATTGAAAAGTAGCTCGCCTGCAGAAAAAGTGTGAGCACCCCTGATTTACACTATGAGGACAGGAACACAAAATACAGTTTTGTTTGAATGAAAGCATACTAATGTGCACCAATGCTTTAGTCATTACTTTAACCGGCGTCTCATTACTGTTACAAACTAATTTACAGGCGTTAACACTTTAATTTAGTAGTTACACAAATACTTGAATTACTAACTGTCTAAACGCGACACTAGTGGGACGGACGTGCTGTAATGAAACAACTGGAATTGTGTGATGCACTACATTGCATCGTATGCATGTTCGAAATAAACTGAACTGGAACTGGAACAATATGATGCATGAGACATTGCTGTGACTTTCTTGGGGTGTGAATTTCATGACTCAAACACCCCCGTTGTCATCACGGACTCACCCGTGGGAGTCGATAGTCTACTGATCGAAAACGAAAGTGTAGGCCGTGAACTTTGAGTCCGAAGAGGGCAGAGGAAGGATAAATGCCGTTGGTTCAATTTGTAACGCAACACGTTAACACCACGTGCGTGTTTAATTTGTGTCTTTTAGTTAGGTGACCTTTTTGAAGCTGCAGCAGCTGTGCTTGTCCACGGTTTCCATTTGATGAGTATTTATCTCATTCTGCCATCCTGTTGAGTCAGCCTTTGTATGAATATAGGGCCCTTCACTGCAGGAAACATCAGATACTCACCCTGATATTTAGTGTGCGGTGCCATACAGGTTGCAATGCAGGGTGATCTGAAGCATCGTGCAGTGCGATACGGTGTGCGGTGCAGTGCGATACTGGGTGCAATATGTGTTTAGTGCAGTGCCTCTCAATTATTTTCTGTTTCGCCCTCACCCCTAGGAAGAAGAAAACATTTTGCGTGCCCCCAGTCTCTGATGCGACTATAAATAGTATAATTTGTCTATAAAGAAAATAAAAAAGAAAGAAATATAGATCAACTTACAACAACTTCATTAGGGCCAGCGGTGAAGGGCCTATTGAAATTGCATTGTTTATTATTATCCTCCCACTTGGATCACATTTATACAGTTTTTGCAGGCGCATCAGCACAGGCCAAAAATTTGATCTTTTTGGGGGCCCGAACACAACATTTTTAATTTGACTCAGTAGCTCCCCCATAAAATTAAGAAAAAATTACCCCCTGCTACCAGATTCACGTATCATCATGAACATCGATAGAGATGTCTATCATGATGTGGTATTTTAGGCTTCATATTGCGCCACACATTTTCAATGGGAGACAGGTCTGGACTACAGGCAGGCCAGTCTAGTAAATGCACTCTTTTATTACAAAGCCACGCTGTTGTAACACGTGGCTTGGCATTGTCTTGCTGAAATAAGCAGGGGCGTCCATGATAACGTTGCTTGGATGGCAACAGATGTTGCTCCAAAACCTGTATGTACCTTTCAGCATTAATGGCGCCTTCACAGATGTGTTAGTTACCCATGCCTTGGGCACTAATACACCCCCATACCATCACAGATGCTGACTTTTGAACTTTGCGCCTATAACAGTCTGGATGTGTCAGGCTTGGACGGAGGAAGGGACTCAGATGCAGAGAGGTGATTCCAAATAAAGCTTTTATTTTGAAATACTCTTTAAGCCTCCAGAGCCGAGTAAATTCAATTACTATGAAATACAAAAATTCTATCGACAAAATGTTCCAAAAGGGAAAAACCGAAAATCACTCCAAAAAAGGAGGAATACAAAAATAAGGACGATATAATTAGCACCGTATCTGATATCAAAAAACTTTAACAAAAAACGCTCCAAAACAGGAGGAAGAAAATAAAGACTATAAAACTTAACTACTCTAATCAATGTAAACAAAAAATCACTCAACAAACTTTGAGGAAAAATCTTTAAGGAAAAATAATAACTCACCACTGCGGTAGAAAAAGGTAGGATAACAAAAGTCGCTCTGAGGGAGGAAAAAAGTTAATTCAAAATTACAGCGTGGAATATTCTGTGAGCAAGGACGTAGACGTGAGACAAGGCAAGGCATGGACATGAACAGGGACATGGAACGCAAGACAGGCACGAAAGCTCGAGACAATCTGGCACAGAACAAGGGGAGGCTTGGGCTTATAAAGAACATGAGGGTAATGGGAAACAGGTGGAATCAATCAAGGGTCAGGAATGACGTCAGACTGGTGACACAAGAGGAAGGACCTGTGATCTGAAACAAGAGGAGTTGCTTTTCAAAATAAAACATGTAAATCACAAGACAGAAAAAACCAACACAAGACTTCCCTCACCGCGGTGTGACAGGATGGTTCTTTTCCTCTTTGGTCCGGAGGACACGACGTCCATAGTTTCCAAGAACAATTTGAAATGTGGACTAGTCAGACCAAAGAACACTTTTCCACTTTGCATCAGTCCATCTTAGATGAGCTCGGGCCCAGTGAAGCCGGTGGCGTTTCTGGGTGTTGTTGATAAATGGCGTTCGCTTTGCATAGTAGAGTTTTAACTTGCACTTATAGATGTAGCGACGAACCGTAGCTACTGACAGTGGTTTTCTGAAGTGTTCCTGAGCCCATGTGGTGATATCCTTTACACACTGATGTCGCTTTTTGATACAGTATCGATCGAAGGTCACAGGCATTCAATGTTGGTTTTCAGTCTTGCTGCTTACATGCAGGGATTTCTCCAGATTCTCTGAACCTTTTGATGATATTACGGACCATATATGGCGAAATCCCTAAATTCCTTGCAATAGCTGGTTGAGAAATGCTGTTCTTAAACAATTTGCTCACGCATTTTTTTCACAAAGTGGTGACCCTCGCTACATCCTTGTTTGCAGTGTTGGGTTAGTTACTGAAAACCAGTAACTAGTTACAGTTACTTTATTTCAAAAGTAACTCAGTTACTAACTCAGTTACTTACACCAAAAAGTAATGCGTTTCTGTGAAAAGGAACTATTTAGTTACTTCTTTTTTTCTTCTTCTTTTTTTAAAGCTCCCATTAATGCCCTTTTAGCCTTCATTTCAGTACTGTTATTGCACTGGAGAATAATACAATCTGTTGATCAACTTGACATGCATTTTTATTTTCCTTTCAACATAATGAATGAAAAACAGTGCAACATAAAAAGGCATTCCTCCTTCCTTTAAACTTGGACCAATGACCATTAATAAAAAACAAGTTAAAGTGCAACATAAGAAGACACATCCTCTTCCTTGAAACATAGGTAGTAAAATAAAGCCTGACATCTGGAGTGATGCTGCTGTCTTCCACACTTGGAGCCATGGATTGTAGAATCCTTGTTTTCAGTGGCAGGATCATTGACACAGATGGTGAAGTTTCAGTGCTCAGTAGAGATGTAACACTTTTGAGGGGTTTAAGCACCTGGAGGACCTCATCTGCCACTCTCACATCATCATCAGAGAGGGTGACATTTGTCTTCAGGGTGTTGTGGGTCAATGCAGAGTATATAGCTGCCTGCTGCTCCGACATATCATAAGTGGAGTTCCACCTCGTTGGGACATCATGTATGAGCTTATGAGTAGGCAACTTTAGCACTTCTTGCTTTGTCTTAAGCACATGAGCAGCTGTTGTGCTTGGTTGGAAGTAAGAAACCTTCCTGATCCTCCCAAAGAGGCGCTC